>NW_026110184.1:0-112742 GCF_013377495.2 Cygnus atratus | reverse complement strand
CAGAGAAATTGAAAGGAGGCCCAGAGAAGGCCAAAAGGCAGAGAGGAGGCCCAGAGAAGGCCAAAAGGGGAAGAGGAAGCCCAGAGAAAATGAAAGGAGGCCAGCAAAAATACCAAATGACAGACAGGAGGTCCAGAAAAGGCCAAGAAAATCAAAGGCGGCCACGGGAAGGCCAAAACACGGTGAGGAGGCCCAGAGAAGTACAGAGGAAATGAAAGGAAACCCAGAGGAGGCCAGAGAATTTTAAAGGATGCCCAGAGAAGGTTGAAAAGGTGGAGAGGAGACACAGAAGGCCAGATAAAATGAAAGGAGGCCCAGAGAATGCGAAAAAATGGGAGAGGAGGCCTAGAGAAGGCCAGAGAAAATGAAAGGAGGCCCAGAGAAGGCCAGAGAAAATATAGGGAGAACCAGTAGAGGCTAAAGAACAGAGAGGAGGCCCAGAGAAGGCCAAAAGGGGAAGAGGAAGCCCAGAGAAAATGAAAGGAGACTGGCAAAATACCAAATGACAGACAGGAGGTCCAGAAAAGGCCAAAAAAAAATCCAAGGACCCCCAGGGAAGGCCAAAACACGGTGAGGAGGCCCAGAGAAGGCCAGAGAATTATAAAGGATGACCAGAGAAGGTTAAAAGGTGGAGAGGAGCCCCAGAGAAGGCCAGAGAAATCGAACGGAGGTCCAGAGATGGACAAGATGTGGAGAGGAGACCCAGAGAAGGCCAGAGAAATGGAAAGGAGGCCCAGAGAAGGCCAAAAGGCAGAGAGGAGGCCCAGAGAAGACCAAAGAAACAGAGGAAGCCCAGAGAAGACCAGAGAATATTAAAGAACGCCCAGAGTGGGTAAAAAAGTTGGAGAGGAGGCCCAGAGAAGACAAGAGAGATTGAAAATAGGCCCAGAGAAGGCCAAAAGGCAGAAAGGAGGCCCAGAGAAGGCCAGAGACAATATAGGGAGAACCAGAGGAGGCTCAAGGACAGAGAAGAGGCCCAGAGAAGGCCACAGAATATTAAAGCAATCCCAGAGAAAGCCAACAGGCAGAGAGGAGGCCCAGAGAAGGCCAGAGGAAATGAAAGGAGGCCCAGAGAATGCGTAAAATGGGAGAGGAGGCACAGAGAAGGCCAAAGAAAATGAAAGGAGGCCCAGAGAATGCGAAAAAATATAGGGAGAACCAGAAGAGGCTAAAGAACAGAGAGGAGGCCCAGAGAAGGCCAAAAGGGGAAGAGGAAGCCCAGAGAAAATGAAAGGAGACTAGCAAAATACCAAATGACAGACAGGAGGTCCAGAAAAGGCCAAAAAAAATCCAAGGACCCCCAGGGAAGGCCAAAACACGGTGAGGAGGCCCAGAGAAGGCCAGAGGAAATGAAAGGAGGCCCAGAGAATGCGTAAAATGGGAGAGGAGGCACAGAGAAGGCCAAGGGAAAAATGAAAGGAGGCCCAGAGAAGGCCAAAATGCAGAGGGGAGGCCCAGAAAAGGCCAGAAAAAATGAAAGGATGCCCAGAGAAGAACAGAGGAAATGAAATGAGGCCCATAGAAAGCCAAAAGGCAGAGAGGAGGCCCAGAGAAGGCCAGAGAGAAATTAAGGAGGCCCAGAGATGTCCAAAGGCAGACAGGAGGGCCAGAGTAGGCCATAGAAAATGAAAGGAGGCCCAGAGAAGAACAGAGAAAATGAAAGGAGGCCCAGAAGAGGCCAGAGAGAACATAGGGAGACCCAGAAGAGACTAAAAGACAGAGAGGAGGCCCAGAGAATGCAACAAGTCTCAGAGGAGGCCATAAAAAATGAGAGGAGGCCCAGAGAAGGCCAGAGGATTATAAAGGATGTTACAAAGGATGCCCAGAGAAGGTTAAAAAGGTGGAGACGAGACCCAGAGAAGGCCAGAGAAATGGAAAGGAGGCCCAGAGAAGGCCAAAAGGCAGAGAGGAGGCCCAGAAAAGACCAAAGAAACAGAGGAAGCCCAGAGAAGACCAGAGAATATTAAAGAACGCCCAGAGTGGGTAAAAAAGTTGGAGAGGAGGCCCAGAGAAGACAAGAGAGATTGAATATAGGCGCAGAGAAGGCCAAAAGGCAGAAAGGAGGCCCAGAGAAGGCCAGAGACAATATAGGGAGAACCAGAAGAGCCTCAAGAACAGAGAGGAGGCCCAGAGAAGGCCAAAAGGGGAAGAGGAAGCCCAGAGAAAATGAAAGGAGGCCAGCAAAATACCAAATGACAGACAGGAGGTCCAGAAAAGGCCAAAAAAAATCAAAGGCAGCCAAAGGAATGCCAAAACGCGGAGGAGAGGCCCAGAGTAGTACAGAGGAAATGAAAGGAGACCCAGACAAAGCCAAAAGGCAGAGAGGCAGGCCCAGAGAAGGCCAGAGAAAAAGAAAGGAGGCCCAGACAAAGCCAAAAGGCAGAGAGGAGGCCCAGAGAAGGCCAGAGAAAATGAGTGGAGGCCCAGAGAAGGCCAGGGAAATGGAAAGGAGACCCAAAGATGGACAAGAGGTGGAGAGGGGATCCAGAGAAGGTCAGAGAAAAATTAAGGACGCCCAGAGATGTCCAAAGGGCAGACAGGAGGCTCAGAGAAGGCCAGAGAAAATGAAAGGAGGCCCAGAAGAGGCCAGAGAGAATATAGGGAGACCCAGAAGAGGCTAAAAGACAGAGAGGAGGCCTAGAGAATGCAACAAGTCTCAGAGAAGGCCATAGAAAAAGAGAGGAGGCCCAGAGAAGGCCAGAGACAATATAGGGAGAACCAGAAGAGGCTCAAGGACAGAGAGGAGGCCCAGAGAAGGCCACAGAATATTAAAGCAATCCCAGAGAAAGCCAACAGGCAGAGAGGAGGCCCACAGAAGGCCAAAAGGGGAAGAGGAAGCCCAGAGAAAATGAAAGGACGGCCAGCAAAATACCAAATGACAGACAGGAGGTCCAGATAAGGCCAAAAAAAAAAATCAAAGGCGGCCAAGGAAAGGCCGAAACGCGGAGGAGAGGCCCAGAGAAGTACAGAGGAAATGAAAGGAGACCCAGAGAAAGCCAAAAGGTAGACAGGAGGCCCAGAGAAGACCAGAGAAAATGAAAGGAGGCCCAGAGAAGGCCAGGGAAATGGAAAGGAGACCCAGAGAAGGCCATAGACAATATAGGGAGAACCAGAAGAGGCTCAAGGACAGAGAGGAGGCCCAGAGAAGGCCAAAAGGGGAAGAGGAAGCCCAGAGAAAATGAAAGGAGACCAGCAAAATACCAAATGACAGACAGGAGGTCCAGAAAAGGCCAGAAAAAAATCCAAGGACCCCCAGGGAAGGCCAAAACACGGTGAGGAGGCCCAGAGAAGGCCAGAGGAAATGAAAGGAGGCCCAGAGAATGCGTAAAATGGGAAAGGAGGCACAGAGAAGGCCAGAGAAAATGAAAGGAGGCCCATAGAAAGCCAAAAAACAGAGAGGAGGCCCAGAGAAGGCCAGAGAGAAATTAAGGAGGCCCAGAGAAGAACAGAGAAAATGAAAGGAGGCCCAGAAGATGCCAGAGAGAACATAGGGAGATCCAGAAGAGGACTAAAAGACAGAGAGGAGGCCCAGAGAATGCAACAAGTCTCAGAGGAGGCTATAGAAAAAGAGAGGAGGCCCAGAGAAGGCCAGAGAAATCGAACGGAGGTCCAGAGATGGACAAGATGTGGAGAGGAGACCCAGAGAAATTGAAAGGAGGCCCAGAGAAGGCCAAAAGGCAGAGAGGAGGCCCAGAGAAGGCCAAAAGGGGAAGAGGAAGCCCAGAGAAAATGAAAGGAGGCCAGCAAAAATACCAAATGACAGACAGGAGGTCCAGAAAAGGCCAAGAAAATCAAAGGCGGCCACGGGAAGGCCAAAACACGGTGAGGAGGCCCAGAGAAGTACAGAGGAAATGAAAGGAAACCCAGAGGAGGCCAGAGAATTTTAAAGGATGCCCAGAGAAGGTTGAAAAGGTGGAGAGGAGACACAGAAGGCCAGATAAAATGAAAGGAGGCCCAGAGAATGCGAAAAAATGGGAGAGGAGGCCTAGAGAAGGCCAGAGAAAATGAAAGGAGGCCCAGAGAAGGCCAGAGAAAATATAGGGAGAACCAGTAGAGGCTAAAGAACAGAGAGGAGGCCCAGAGAAGGCCAAAAGGGGAAGAGGAAGCCCAGCGAAAATGAAAGGAGACTGGCAAAATACCAAATGACAGACAGGAGGTCCAGAAAAGGCCAAAAAAAATCCAAGGACCCCCAGGGAAGGCCAAAACACGGTGAGGAGGCCCAGAGAAGGCCAGAGAATTATAAAGGATGACCAGAGAAGGTTAAAAAGGTGGAGAGGAGCCCCAGAGAAGGCCAGAGAAATCGAACGGAGGTCCAGAGATGGACAAGATGTGGAGAGGAGACCCAGAGAAGGCCAGAGAAATGGAAAGGAGGCCCAGAGAAGGCCAAAAGGCAGAGAGGAGGCCCAGAGAAGACCAAAGAAACAGAGGAAGCCCAGAGAAGACCAGAGAATATTAAAGAACGCCCAGAGTGGGTAAAAAAGTTGGAGAGGAGGCCCAGAGAAGACAAGAGAGATTGAAAATAGGCCCAGAGAAGGCCAAAAGGCAGAAAGGAGGCCCAGAGAAGGCCAGAGACAATATAGGGAGAACCAGAGGAGGCTCAAGGACAGAGAAGAGGCCCAGAGAAGGCCACAGAATATTAAAGCAATCCCAGAGAAAGCCAACAGGCAGAGAGGAGGCCCAGAGAAGGCCAGAGGAAATGAAAGGAGGCCCAGAGAATGCGTAAAATGGGAGAGGAGGCACAGAGAAGGCCAAGGAAAATGAAAGGAGGCCCAGAGAATGCGAAAAAATATAGGGAGAACCAGAAGAGGCTAAAGAACAGAGAGGAGGCCCAGAGAAGGCCAAAAGGGGAAGAGGAAGCCCAGAGAAAATGAAAGGAGACTAGCAAAATACCAAATGACAGACAGGAGGTCCAGAAAAGGCCAAAAAAAATCCAAGGACCCCCAGGGAAGGCCAAAACACGGTGAGGAGGCCCAGAGAAGGCCAGAGGAAATGAAAGGAGGCCCAGAGAATGCGTAAAATGGGAGAGGAGGCACAGAGAAGGCCAAGGGAAAAATGAAAGGAGGCCCAGAGAAGGCCAAAATGCAGAGGGGAGGCCCAGAAAAGGCCAGAAAAAATGAAAGGATGCCCAGAGAAGAACAGAGGAAATGAAATGAGGCCCATAGAAAGCCAAAAGGCAGAGAGGAGGCCCAGAGAAGTCCAGAGAGAAATTAAGGAGGCCCAGAGATGTCCAAAGGCAGACAGGAGGGCCAGAGTAAGGCCATAGAAAATGAAAGGAGGCCCAGAGAAGAACAGAGAAAATGAAAGGAGGCCCAGAAGAGGCCAGAGAGAACATAGGGAGACCCAGAAGAGACTAAAAGACAGAGAGGAGGCCCAGAGAATGCAACAAGTCTCAGAGGAGGCCATAAAAAATGAGAGGAGGCCCAGAGAAGGCCAGAGGATTATAAAGGATGTTACAAAGGATGCCCAGAGAAGGTTAAAAAGGTGGAGACGAGACCCAGAGAAGGCCAGAGAAATGGAAAGGAGGCCCAGAGAAGGCCAAAAGGCAGAGAGGAGGCCCAGAAAAGACCAAAGAAACAGAGGAAGCCCAGAGAAGACCAGAGAATATTAAAGAACGCCCAGAGTGGGTAAAAAAGTTGGAGAGGAGGCCCAGAGAAGACAAGAGAGATTGAATATAGGTGCAGAGAAGGCCAAAAGGCAGAAAGGAGGCCCAGAGAAGGCCAGAGACAATATAGGGAGAACCAGAAGAGCCTCAAGAACAGAGAGGAGGCCCAGAGAAGGCCAAAAGGGGAAGAGGAAGCCCAGAGAAAATGAAAGGAGGCCAGCAAAATACCAAATGACAGACAGGAGGTCCAGAAAAGGCCAAAAAAAATCAAAGGCAGCCAAAGGAATGCCAAAACGCGGAGGAGAGGCCCAGAGTAGTACAGAGGAAATGAAAGGAGACCCAGACAAAGCCAAAAGGCAGAGAGGAGGCCCAGAGAAGGCCAGAGAAAAGAAAGGAGGCCCAGACAAAGCCAAAAGGCAGAGAGGAGGCCCAGAGAAGGCCAGAGAAAATGAGTGGAGGCCCAGAGAAGGCCAGGGAAATGGAAAGGAGACCCAAAGATGGACAAGAGGTGGAGAGGGGATCCAGAGAAGGTCAGAGAAAAATTAAGGACGCCCAGAGATGTCCAAAGGGCAGACAGGAGGCTCAGAGAAGGCCAGAGAAAATGAAAGGAGGCCCAGAAGAGGCCAGAGAGAATATAGGGAGACCCAGAAGAGGCTAAAAGACAGAGAGGAGGCCTAGAGAATGCAACAAGTCTCAGAGAAGGCCATAGAAAAAGAGAGGAGGCCCAGAGAAGGCCAGAGACAATATAGGGAGAACCAGAAGAGGCTCAAGGACAGAGAGGAGGCCCAGAGAAGGCCACAGAATATTAAAGCAATCCCAGAGAAAGCCAACAGGCAGAGAGGAGGCCCACAGAAGGCCAAAAGGGGAAGAGGAAGCCCAGAGAAAATGAAAGGAGGCCAGCAAAATACCAAATGACAGACAGGAGGTCCAGATAAGGCCAAAAAAAAAAATCAAAGGCGGCCAAGGAAAGGCCGAAACGCGGAGGAGAGGCCCAGAGAAGTACAGAGGAAATGAAAGGAGACCCAGAGAAAGCCAAAAGGTAGACAGGAGGCCCAGAGAAGACCAGAGAAAATGAAAGGAGGCCCAGAGAAGGCCAGGGAAATGGAAAGGAGACCCAAAGATGGACAAGAGGTGGAGAGGGGATCCAGAGAAGGTCAGAGAAAAATTAAGGACGCCCAGAGATGTCCAAAGGGCAGACAGGAGGCCCAGAGAAGGCCAGAGAAAATGAAAGGAGGCCCAGAAGAAGGACAGAGAGAATATAGGGAGACCCAGAAGAGGCTAAAAGACAGAGAGGAGGCCTAGAGAATGCAACAAGTCTCAGAGGAAGGCCATAGAAAAATGAAGGAGGCCCAGAGAAGGCCAAAGAATATTAAAGGATGCCCAGAGAAGGTTAAAAAGGTGAGAGACGAGACCCAGAGAAGGCCAGAGAAATCGAAAGGAGGCCCAGAGAATGCCAAAAGGCAGGGAGGAGTCCCAGAGAATACCAGAGAAAATGAGAGGAAGCCCAGAGAAGACCAGAGCTTATTAAAGAACGCCCCGAGTGGGTAAAAAAGTTGGAGAGGAGGCCCAGAGGAGACAAGAGAGATTGAAAATAGGCCCAGAGAAGGCCAGATAAAATGAAAGGAGGCCCAGAGAATGCGAAAAAATGGGAGAGGAGGCCTAGAGAAGGCCAGAGAAAATGAAAGGAGGCCCAGAGAAGGCCAGAGAAAATATAGGGAGAACCAGTAGAGGCTAAAGAACAGAGAGGAGGCCCAGAGAAGGCCAAAAGGGGAAGAGGAAGCCCAGCGAAAATGAAAGGAGACTGGCAAAATACCAAATGACAGACAGGAGGTCCAGAAAAGGCCAAAAAAAATCCAAGGACCCCCAGGGAAGGCCAAAACACGGTGAGGAGGCCCAGAGAAGGCCAGAGAATTATAAAGGATGACCAGAGAAGGTTAAAAAGGTGGAGAGGAGCACCAGAGAAGGCCAGAGAAATCGAACGGAGGTCCAGAGATGGACAAGATGTGGAGAGGAGACCCAGAGAAGGCCAGAGAAATCGAAAGGAGGCCCAGAGAAGGCCAAAAGACAGAGAGGAGGCCCAGAGAATGCAACAAGTCTCAGAGGAGGCCATAGAAAAAGAGGCCCAGAGAAGGCCAAAGAATATTAAAGGATGCCCAGAGAAGGTTAAAAAGGTGGAGACGAGACCCAGAGAAGGCCAGAGAAATCGAAAGGAGGCCTAGAGAATGCCAAAAGGCAGGGAGGACTCCCAGAGAATACCAGAGAAAATGAGAGGAAGCTCAGAGAAGACCAGAGCTTATTAAAGAACGCCCCGAGTGGGTAAAAAATTGGAGAGGAGGCCCAGAGGAGACAAGAGAGATTGAAAATAGGCCCAGAGAAGGCCAGATAAAATGAAAGGAGGCCCAGAGAATGCGAAAAAATGGGAGAGGAGGCCTAGAGAAGGCCAGAGAAAATGAAAGGAGGCCCAGAGAAGGCCAGAGAAAATATAGGGAGAACCAGTAGAGGCTAAAGAACAGAGAGGAGGCCCAGAGAAGGCCAAAAGGGGAAGAGGAAGCCCAGCGAAAATGAAAGGAGACTGGCAAAATACCAAATGACAGACAGGAGGTCCAGAAAAGGCCAAAAAAAATCCAAGGACCCCCAGGGAAGGCCAAAACACGGTGAGGAGGCCCAGAGAAGGCCAGAGAATTATAAAGGATGACCAGAGAAGGTTAAAAAGGTGGAGAGGAGCCCCAGAGAAGGCCAGAGAAATCGAACGGAGGTCCAGAGATGGACAAGATGTGGAGAGGAGACCCAGAGAAGGCCAGAGAAATCGAAAGGAGGCCCAGAGAAGGCCAAAAGGCAGAGAGGAGGCCCAGAGAAGACCAAAGAAACAGAGGAAGCCCAGAGAAGACCAGAGAATATTAAAGAACGCCCAGAGTGGGTAAAAAGGTTGGAGAGGAGGCCCAGAGAAGACAAGAGAGATTGAAAATAGGCCTAGAGAAGGCCAAAAGGCAGAAAGGAGGCCCAGAGAAGGCCAGAGACAATATAGGGAGAACCAGAAGAGGCTCAAGGACAGAGAAGAGGCCCAGAGAAGGCCACAGAATATTAAAGCAATCCCAGAGAAAGCCAACAGGCAGAGAGGAGGCCCAGAGAAGGCCAAAAGGGGAAGAGGAAGCCCAGAGAAAATGAAAGGAGACCAGCAAAAATACCAAATGACAGACAGGAGGTCCAGAAAAGGCCAAGAAAATCAAAGGCGGCCACAAGAAGGTAAAAACACGGTGAGGAGGCCCAGAGAAGTACAGAGGAAATGAAAGGAAACCCAGAGGAGGCCAGAGAATTTTAAAGGATGCCCAGAGAAGGTTTAAAAGATGTAGAGGAGAACCAGAGAAGACCAGAGAAAATGAAAGGAGACCCAGAGAATGCGAAAAATGGGAGAGGGGGCCCAGAGAAGGCCAGAGAAAATGAAAGGAGGCCCAGAGAATTCAAAAAAATTGGAGAGGAGGCCCAGAGAATGCCAGAGAAAATGAAAGGAGGCCCAGACAAAGCCAAAAGGCAGAGTTAAGGCCCAGAGAAGGCCAGGGAAATGGAAAGGAGACCCAGAGAAGGCCATAGACAATATAGGGAGAACCAGAAGAGGCTCAAGGACAGAGAGGAGGCCCAGAGAAGGCCAAAAGGGGAAGAGGAAGCCCAGAGAAAATGAAAGGAGACCAGCAAAATACCAAATGACAGACAGGAGGTCCAGAAAAGGCCAGAAAAAAATCCAAGGACCCCCAGGGAAGGCCAAAACACGGTGAGGAGGCCCAGAGAAGGCCAGAGGAAATGAAAGGAGGCCCAGAGAATGCGTAAAATGGGAGAGGAGGCCCAGAGAAGGCCAGAGAAAATGAAAGGAGGCCCATAGAAAGCCAAAAGGCAGAGAGGAGGCCCAGAGAAGGCCAGAGACAATATAGGGAGAACCAGAAGAGGCTCAAGGACAGAGAAGAGGCCCAGAGAAGGCCACAGAATATTAAAGCAATCCCAGAGAAAGCCAACAGGCAGAGAGGAGGCCCAGAGAAGGCCAGAGACAATATAGGGAGAACCAGAAGAGCCTCAAGAACAGAGAGGAGGCCCAGAGAAGGCCAAAAGGGGAAGAGGAAGCCCAGAGAAAATGAAAGGAGACCAGCAAAATACCAAATGACAGACAGGAGGTCCAGAAAAGGCCAAAAAAAATCAAAGGCAGCCAAAGGAATGCCAAAACGCGGAGGAGAGGCCCAGAGTAGTACAGAGGAAATGAAAGGAGACCCAGACAAAGCCAAAAGGCAGAGAGGAGGCCCAGAGAAGGCCAGAGAAAAAGAAAGGAGGCCCAGACAAAGCCAAAAGGCAGAGAGGAGGCCCAGAGAAGGCCAGAGAAAATGAGTGGAGGCCCAGAGAAGGCCAGGGAAATGGAAAGGAGACCCAAAGATGGACAAGAGGTGGAGAGGGGATCCAGAGAAGGTCAGAGAAAAATTAAGGACGCCCAGAGATGTCCAAAGGGCAGACAGGAGGCTCAGAGAAGGCCAGAGAAAATGAAAGGAGGCCCAGAAGAGGCCAGAGAGAATATAGGGAGACCCAGAAGAGGCTAAAAGACAGAGAGGAGGCCTAGAGAATGCAACAAGTCTCAGAGAAGGCCATAGAAAAAGAGAGGAGGCCCAGAGAAGGCCAGAGACAATATAGGGAGAACCAGAAGAGGCTCAAGGACAGAGAGGAGGCCCAGAGAAGGCCACAGAATATTAAAGCAATCCCAGAGAAAGCCAACAGGCAGAGAGGAGGCCCAGAGAAGGCCAAAAGGGGAAGAGGAAGCCCAGAGAAAATGAAAGGACGCCAGCAAAATTACCAAATGACAGACAGGAGGTCCAGATAAGGCCAAAAAAAAAAATCAAAGGCGGCCAAGGAAAGGCCGAAACGCGGAGGAGAGGCCCAGAGAAGTACAGAGGAAATGAAAGGAGACCCAGAGAAAGCCAAAAGGTAGACAGGAGGCCCAGAGAAGACCAGAGAAAATGAAAGGAGGCCCAGAGAAGGCCAGGGAAATGGAAAGGAGACCCAAAGATGGACAAGAGGTGGAGAGGGGATCCAGAGAAGGTCAGAGAAAAATTAGGGACGCCCAGAGATGTCCAAAGGGCAGACAGGAGGCCCAGAGAAGGCCAGAGAAAATGAAAGGAGGCCCAGAGAAGGCCAGGGAAATGGAAAGGAGACCCAAAGATGGACAAGAGGTGGAGAGGGGATCCAGAGAAGGTCAGAGAAAAATTAGGGACGCCCAGAGATGTCCAAAGGGCAGACAGGAGGCCCAGAGAAGGCCAGAGAAAATGAAAGGAGGCCCAGGAGAGGCCAGAGAGAATAAAGGGAGACCCAGAAGAGGCTAAAAGACAGAGAGGAGGCCCAGAGAATGCAACAAGTCTCAGAGGAGGCCATAGAAAAAGAGGCCCAGAGAAGGCCAAAGAATATTAAAGGATGCCCAGAGAAGGTTAAAAAGGTGGAGACGAGACCCAGAGAAGGCCAGAGAAATCGAAAGGAGGCCCAGAGAATGCCAAAAGGCAGGGAGGAGTCCCAGAGAATACCAGAGAAAATGAGAGGAAGCCCAGAGAAGACCAGAGCTTATTAAAGAACGCCCCGAGTGGGTAAAAAAGTTGGAGAGGAGGCCCAGAGGAGACAAGAGAGATTGAAAATAGGCCCAGAGAAGGCCAGATAAAATGAAAGGAGGCCCAGAGAATGCGAAAAAATGGGAGAGGAGGCCTAGAGAAGGCCAGAGAAAATGAAAGGAGGCCCAGAGAAGGCCAGAGAAAATATAGGGAGAACCAGTAGAGGCTAAAGAACAGAGAGGAGGCCCAGAGAAGGCCAAAAGGGGAAGAGGAAGCCCAGCGAAAATGAAAGGAGACTGGCAAAATACCAAATGACAGACAGGAAGTCCAGAAAAGGCCAAAAAAAATCCAAGGACCCCCAGGGAAGGCCAAAACACGGTGAGGAGGCCCAGAGAAGGCCAGAGAATTATAAAGGATGACCAGAGAAGGTTAAAAAGGTGGAGAGGAGCACCAGAGAAGGCCAGAGAAATCGAACGGAGGTCCAGAGATGGACAAGATGTGGAGAGGAGACCCAGAGAAGGCCAGAGAAATCGAAAGGAGGCCCAGAGAAGGCCAAAAGACAGAGAGGAGGCCCAGAGAATGCAACAAGTCTCAGAGGAGGCCATAGAAAAAGAGGCCCAGAGAAGGCCAAAGAATATTAAAGGATGCCCAGAGAAGGTTAAAAAGGTGGAGACGAGACCCAGAGAAGGCCAGAGAAATCGAAAGGAGGCCTAGAGAATGCCAAAAGGCAGGGAGGACTCCCAGAGAATACCAGAGAAAATGAGAGGAAGCTCAGAGAAGACCAGAGCTTATTAAAGAACGCCCCGAGTGGGTAAAAAATTGGAGAGGAGGCCCAGAGGAGACAAGAGAGATTGAAAATAGGCCCAGAGAAGGCCAGATAAAATGAAAGGAGGCCCAGAGAATGCGAAAAAATGGGAGAGGAGGCCTAGAGAAGGCCAGAGAAAATGAAAGGAGGCCCAGAGAAGGCCAGAGAAAATATAGGGAGAACCAGTAGAGGCTAAAGAACAGAGAGGAGGCCCAGAGAAGGCCAAAAGGGGAAGAGGAAGCCCAGCGAAAATGAAAGGAGACTGGCAAAATACCAAATGACAGACAGGAGGTCCAGAAAAGGCCAAAAAAAATCCAAGGACCCCCAGGGAAGGCCAAAACACGGTGAGGAGGCCCAGAGAAGGCCAGAGAATTATAAAGGATGACCAGAGAAGGTTAAAAAGGTGGAGAGGAGCCCCAGAGAAGGCCAGAGAAATCGAACGGAGGTCCAGAGATGGACAAGATGTGGAGAGGAGACCCAGAGAAGGCCAGAGAAATCGAAAGGAGGCCCAGAGAAGGCCAAAAGGCAGAGAGGAGGCCCAGAGAAGACCAAAGAAACAGAGGAAGCCCAGAGAAGACCAGAGAATATTAAAGAACGCCCAGAGTGGGTAAAAAGGTTGGAGAGGAGGCCCAGAGAAGACAAGAGAGATTGAAAATAGGCCTAGAGAAGGCCAAAAGGCAGAAAGGAGGCCCAGAGAAGGCCAGAGACAATATAGGGAGAACCAGAAGAGGCTCAAGGACAGAGAAGAGGCCCAGAGAAGGCCACAGAATATTAAAGCAATCCCAGAGAAAGCCAACAGGCAGAGAGGAGGCCCAGAGAAGGCCAGAGACAATATAGGGAGAACCAGAAGAGCCTCAAGAACAGAGAGGAGGCCCAGAGAAGGCCAAAAGGGGAAGAGGAAGCCCAGAGAAAATGAAAGGAGGCCAGCAAAATACCAAATGACAGACAGGAGGTCCAGAAAAGGCCAAAAAAATCAAAGGCAGCCAAAGGAATGCCAAAACGCGGAGGAGAGGCCCAGAGTAGTACAGAGGAAATGAAAGGAGACCCAGACAAAGCCAAAAGGCAGAGAGGAGGCCCAGAGAAGGCCAGAGAAAAAGAAAGGAGGCCCAGACAAAGCCAAAAGGCAGAGAGGAGGCCCAGAGAAGGCCAGAGAAAATGAGTGGAGGCCCAGAGAAGGCCAGGGAAACGGAAAGGAGACCCAAAGAATGCGAAAAAATGGGAGAGGAGGCCTAGAGAAGGCCAGAGAAAATGAAAGGAGGCCCAGAGAAGGCCAGAGAAAATATAGGGAGAACCAGTAGAGGCTAAAGAACAGAGAGGACGCCCAGAGAAGGCCAAAAGGGGAAGAGGAAGCCCAGAGAAAATGAAAGGAGACTAGCAAAATACCAAATGACAGACAGGAGGTCCAGAAAAGGCCAAAAAAAATCCAAGGACCCCCAGGGAAGGCCAAAACACGGTGAGGAGGCCCAGAGAAGGCCAGAGAATTATAAAGGATGCCCAGAGAAGGTTAAAAAGGTGGAGAGGAGCCCCAGAGAAGGCCAGAGAAATCGAACGGAGGTCCAGAGATGGACAAGATGTGGAGAGGAGACCCAGAGAAGGCCAGAGAAATGGAAAGGAGGCCCAGAGAAGGCCAAAAGGCAGAGAGGAGGCCCAGAGAAGACCAAAGAAACAGAGGAAGCCCAGAGAAGACCAGAGAATATTAAAGAACGCCCAGAGTGGGTAAAAAAGTTGGAGAGGAGGCCCAGAGAAGACAAGAGAGATTGAAAATAGGCCTAGAGAAGGCCAAAAGGCAGAAAGGAGGCCCAGAGAAGGCCAGAGACAATATAGGGAGAACCAGAGGAGGCTCAAGGACAGAGAAGAGGCCCAGAGAAGGCCACAGAATATTAAAGCAATCCCAGAGAAAGCCAACAGGCAGAGAGGAGGCCCAGAGAAGGCCAGAGGAAATGAAAGGAGGCCCAGAGAATGCGTAAAATGGGAGAGGAGGCACAGAGAAGGCCAAAGAAAATGAAAGGAGGCCCAGAGAATGCGAAAAAATATAGGGAGAACCAGAAGAGGCTAAAGAACAGAGAGGAGGCCCAGAGAAGGCCAAAAGGGGAAGAGGAAGCCCAGCGAAAATGAAAGGAGACTAGCAAAATACCAAATGACAGACAGGAGGTCCAGAAAAGGCCAAAAAAAATCCAAGGACCCCCAGGGAAGGCCAAAACACGGTGAGGAGGCCCAGAGAAGGCCAGAGGAAATGAAAGGAGGCCCAGAGAATGCGTAAAATGGGAGAGGAGGCACAGAGAAGGCCAAGGGAAAAATGAAAGGAGGCCCAGAGAAGGCCAAAATGCAGAGGGGAGGCCCAGAAAAGGCCAGAAAAAATGAAAGGATGCCCAGAGAAGAACAGAGGAAATGAAATGAGGCCCATAGAAAGCCAAAAGGCAGAGAGGAGGCCCAGAGAAGTCCAGAGAGAAATTAAGGAGGCCCAGAGATGTCCAAAGGCAGACAGGAGGGCCAGAGTAGGCCATAGAAAATGAAAGGAGGCCCAGAGAAGAACAGAGAAAATGAAAGGAGGCCCAGAAGAGGCCAGAGAGAACATAGGGAGACCCAGAAGAGACTAAAAGACAGAGAGGAGGCCCAGAGAATGCAACAAGTCTCAGAGGAGGCCATAAAAAATGAGAGGAGGCCCAGAGAAGGCCAGAGGATTATAAAGGATGTTACAAAGGATGCCCAGAGAAGGTTAAAAAGGTGGAGACGAGACCCAGAGAAGGCCAGAGAAATGGAAAGGAGGCCCAGAGAAGGCCAAAAGGCAGAGAGGAGGCCCAGAAAAGACCAAAGAAACAGAGGAAGCCCAGAGAAGACCAGAGAATATTAAAGAACGCCCAGAGTGGGTAAAAAGGTTGGAGAGGAGGCCCAGAGAAGACAAGAGAGATTGAATATAGGCGCAGAGAAGGCCAAAAGGCAGAAAGGAGGCCCAGAGAAGGCCAGAGACAATATAGGGAGAACCAGAAGAGGCTCAAGGACAGAGAAGAGGCCCAGAGAAGGCCACAGAATATTAAAGCAATCCCAGAGAAAGCCAACAGGCAGAGAGGAGGCCCAGAGAAGGCCAGAGACAATATAGGGAGAACCAGAAGAGCCTCAAGAACAGAGAGGAGGCCCAGAGAAGGCCAAAAGGGGAAGAGGAAGCCCAGAGAAAATGAAAGGAGACCAGCAAAATACCAAATGACAGACAGGAGGTCCAGAAAAGGCCAGAAAAAAATCCAAGGACCCCCAGGGAAGGCCAAAACACGGTGAGGAGGCCCAGAGAAGGCCAGAGGAAATGAAAGGAGGCCCAGAGAATGCGTAAAATGGGAGAGGAGGCCCAGAGAAGGCCAGAGAAAATGAAAGGAGGCCCATAGAAAGCCAAAAGGCAGAGAGGAGGCCCAGAGAAGGCCAGAGAGAAATTAAGGAGGCCCAGAGAAGAACAGAGAAAATGAAAGGAGGCCCAGAAGATGCCAGAGAGAACATAGGGAGATCCAGAAGAGACTAAAAGACAGAGAGGAGGCCCAGAGAATGCAACAAGTCTCAGAGGAGGCTATAGAAAAAGAGAGGAGGCCCAGAGAAGGCCAGAGAAATCGAACGGAGGTCCAGAGATGGACAAGATGTGGAGAGGAGACCCAGAGAAATTGAAAGGAGGCCCAGAGAAGGCCAAAAGGCAGAGAGGAGGCCCAGAGAAGGCCAAAAGGGGAAGAGGAAGCCCAGAGAAAATGAAAGGAGGCCAGCAAAAATACCAAATGACAGACAGGAGGTCCAGAAAAGGCCAAGAAAATCAAAGGCGGCCACGGGAAGGCCAAAACACGGTGAGGAGGCCCAGAGAAGTACAGAGGAAATGAAAGGAAACCCAGAGGAGGCCAGAGAATTTTAAAGGATGCCCAGAGAAGGTTGAAAAGGTGGAGAGGAGACACAGAAGGCCAGATAAAATGAAAGGAGGCCCAGAGAATGCGAAAAAATGGGAGAGGAGGCCTAGAGAAGGCCAGAGAAAATGAAAGGAGGCCCAGAGAAGGCCAGAGAAAATATAGGGAGAACCAGTAGAGGCTAAAGAACAGAGAGGAGGCCCAGAGAAGGCCAAAAGGGGAAGAGGAAGCCCAGCGAAAATGAAAGGAGACTGGGCAAAATACCAAATGACAGACAGGAGGTCCAGAAAAGGCCAAAAAAAATCCAAGGACCCCCAGGGAAGGCCAAAACACGGTGAGGAGGCCCAGAGAAGGCCAGAGAATTATAAAGGATGACCAGAGAAGGTTAAAAAGGTGGAGAGGAGCCCCAGAGAAGGCCAGAGAAATCGAACGGAGGTCCAGAGATGGACAAGATGTGGAGAGGAGACCCAGAGAAGGCCAGAGAAATGGAAAGGAGGCCCAGAGAAGGCCAAAAGGCAGAGAGGAGGCCCAGAGAAGACCAAAGAAACAGAGGAAGCCCAGAGAAGACCAGAGAATATTAAAGAACGCCCAGAGTGGGTAAAAAAGTTGGAGAGGAGGCCCAGAGAAGACAAGAGAGATTGAATATAGGCCCAGAGAAGGCCAAAAGGCAGAAAGGAGGCCCAGAGAAGGCCAGAGACAATATAGGGAGAACCAGAGGAGGCTCAAGGACAGAGAAGAGGCCCAGAGAAGGCCACAGAATATTAAAGCAATCCCAGAGAAAGCCAACAGGCAGAGAGGAGGCCCAGAGAAGGCCAGAGGAAATGAAAGGAGGCCCAGAGAATGCGTAAAATGGGAGAGGAGGCACAGAGAAGGCCAAAGAAAATGAAAGGAGGCCCAGAGAATGCGAAAAAATATAGGGAGAACCAGAAGAGGCTAAAGAACAGAGAGGAGGCCCAGAGAAGGCCAAAAGGGGAAGAGGAAGCCCAGCGAAAATGAAAGGAGACTAGCAAAATACCAAATGACAGACAGGAGGTCCAGAAAAGGCCAAAAAAAATCCAAGGACCCCCAGGGAAGGCCAAAACACGGTGAGGAGGCCCAGAGAAGGCCAGAGGAAATGAAAGGAGGCCCAGAGAATGCGTAAAATGGGAGAGGAGGCACAGAGAAGGCCAAGGGAAAAATGAAAGGAGGCCCAGAGAAGGCCAAAATGCAGAGGGGAGGCCCAGAAAAGGCCAGAAAAAATGAAAGGATGCCCAGAGAAGAACAGAGGAAATGAAATGAGGCCCATAGAAAGCCAAAAGGCAGAGAGGAGGCCCAGAGAAGTCCAGAGAGAAATTAAGGAGGCCCAGAGATGTCCAAAGGCAGACAGGAGGGCCAGAGTAGGCCATAGAAAATGAAAGGAGGCCCAGAGAAGGCCAGAGAAAATGAAAGGAGGCCCAGAAGAGGCCAGAGAGAACATAGGGAGACCCAGAAGAGACTAAAAGACAGAGAGGAGGCCCAGAGAATGCAACAAGTCTCAGAGGAGGCCATAAAAAATGAGAGGAGGCCCAGAGAAGGCCAGAGGATTATAAAGGATGTTACAAAGGATGCCCAGAGAAGGTTAAAAAGGTGGAGACGAGACCCAGAGAAGGCCAGAGAAATGGAAAGGAGGCCCAGAGAAGGCCAAAAGGCAGAGAGGAGGCCCAGAAAAGACCAAAGAAACAGAGGAAGCCCAGAGAAGACCAGAGAATATTAAAGAACGCCCAGAGTGGGTAAAAAAGTTGGAGAGGAGGCCCAGAGAAGACAAGAGAGATTGAATATAGGCGCAGAGAAGGCCAAAAGGCAGAAAGGAGGCCCAGAGAAGGCCAGAGACAATATAGGGAGAACCACAAGAGGCTCAAGGACAGAGAAGAGGCCCAGAGAAGGCCACAGAATATTAAAGCAATCCCAGAGAAAGCCAACAGGCAGAGAGGAGGCCCAGAGAAGGCCAGAGACAATATAGGGAGAACCAGAAGAGCCTCAAGAACAGAGAGGAGGCCCAGAGAAGGCCAAAAGGGGAAGAGGAAGCCCAGAGAAAATGAAAGGAGGCCAGCAAAATACCAAATGACAGACAGGAGGTCCAGAAAAGGCCAAAAAAATCAAAGGCAGCCAAAGGAATGCCAAAACGCGGAGGAGAGGCCCAGAGTAGTACAGAGGAAATGAAAGGAGACCCAGACAAAGCCAAAAGGCAGAGAGGAGGCCCAGAGAAGGCCAGAGAAAAAGAAAGGAGGCCCAGACAAAGCCAAAAGGCAGAGAGGAGGCCCAGAGAAGGCCAGAGAAAATGAGTGGAGGCCCAGAGAAGGCCAGGGAAACGGAAAGGAGACCCAAAGATGGACAAGAGGTGGAGAGGGGATCCAGAGAAGGTCAGAGAAAAATTAAGGACGCCCAGAGATGTCCAAAGGGCAGACAGGAGGCTCAGAGAAGGCCAGAGAAAATGAAAGGAGGCCCAGAAGAGGCCAGAGAGAATATAGGGAGACCCAGAAGAGGCTAAAAGACAGAGAGGAGGCCTAGAGAATGCAACAAGTCTCAGAGAAGGCCATAGAAAAAGAGAGGAGGCCCAGAGAAGGCCAGAGACAATATAGGGAGAACCAGAAGAGGCTCAAGGACAGAGAGGAGGCCCAGAGAAGGCCACAGAATATTAAAGCAATCCCAGAGAAAGCCAACAGGCAGAGAGGAGGCCCAGAGAAGGCCAAAAGGGGAAGAGGAAGCCCAGAGAAAATGAAAGGACGCCAGCAAAATTACCAAATGACAGACAGGAGGTCCAGATAAGGCCAAAAAAAAAAATCAAAGGCGGCCAAGGAAAGGCCGAAACGCGGAGGAGAGGCCCAGAGAAGTACAGAGGAAATGAAAGGAGACCCAGAGAAAGCCAAAAGGTAGACAGGAGGCCCAGAGAAGACCAGAGAAAATGAAAGGAGGCCCAGAGAAGGCCAGGGAAATGGAAAGGAGACCCAAAGATGGACAAGAGGTGGAGAGGGGATCCAGAGAAGGTCAGAGAAAAATTAGGGACGCCCAGAGATGTCCAAAGGGCAGACAGGAGGCCCAGAGAAGGCCAGAGAAAATGAAAGGAGGCCCAGGAGAGGCCAGAGAGAATAAAGGGAGACCCAGAAGAGGCTAAAAGACAGAGAGGAGGCCCAGAGAATGCAACAAGTCTCAGAGGAGGCCATAGAAAAAGAGGCCCAGAGAAGGCCAAAGAATATTAAAGGATGCCCAGAGAAGGTTAAAAAGGTGGAGACGAGACCCAGAGAAGGCCAGAGAAATCGAAAGGAGGCCCAGAGAATGCCAAAAGGCAGGGAGGAGTCCCAGAGAATACCAGAGAAAATGAGAGGAAGCCCAGAGAAGACCAGAGCTTATTAAAGAACGCCCCGAGTGGGTAAAAAAGTTGGAGAGGAGGCCCAGAGGAGACAAGAGAGATTGAAAATAGGCCCAGAGAAGGCCAGATAAAATGAAAGGAGGCCCAGAGAATGCGAAAAAATGGGAGAGGAGGCCTAGAGAAGGCCAGAGAAAATGAAAGGAGGCCCAGAGAAGGCCAGAGAAAATATAGGGAGAACCAGTAGAGGCTAAAGAACAGAGAGGAGGCCCAGAGAAGGCCAAAAGGGGAAGAGGAAGCCCAGCGAAAATGAAAGGAGACTGGCAAAATACCAAATGACAGACAGGAGGTCCAGAAAAGGCCAAAAAAAATCCAAGGACCCCCAGGGAAGGCCAAAACACGGTGAGGAGGCCCAGAGAAGGCCAGAGAATTATAAAGGATGACCAGAGAAGGTTAAAAAGGTGGAGAGGAGCACCAGAGAAGGCCAGAGAAATCGAACGGAGGTCCAGAGATGGACAAGATGTGGAGAGGAGACCCAGAGAAGGCCAGAGAAATCGAAAGGAGGCCCAGAGAAGGCCAAAAGACAGAGAGGAGGCCCAGAGAATGCAACAAGTCTCAGAGGAGGCCATAGAAAAAGAGGCCCAGAGAAGGCCAAAGAATATTAAAGGATGCCCAGAGAAGGTTAAAAAGGTGGAGACGAGACCCAGAGAAGGCCAGAGAAATCGAAAGGAGGCCCAGAGAATGCCAAAAGGCAGGGAGGACTCCCAGAGAATACCAGAGAAAATGAGAGGAAGCTCAGAGAAGACCAGAGCTTATTAAAGAACGCCCCGAGTGGGTAAAAAATTGGAGAGGAGGCCCAGAGGAGACAAGAGAGATTGAAAATAGGCCCAGAGAAGGCCAGATAAAATGAAAGGAGGCCCAGAGAATGCGAAAAAATGGGAGAGGAGGCCTAGAGAAGGCCAGAGAAAATGAAAGGAGGCCCAGAGAAGGCCAGAGAAAATATAGGGAGAACCAGTAGAGGCTAAAGAACAGAGAGGAGGCCCAGAGAAGGCCAAAAGGGGAAGAGGAAGCCCAGCGAAAATGAAAGGAGACTGGCAAAATACCAAATGACAGACAGGAGGTCCAGAAAAGGCCAAAAAAAATCCAAGGACCCCCAGGGAAGGCCAAAACACGGTGAGGAGGCCCAGAGAAGGCCAGAGAATTATAAAGGATGACCAGAGAAGGTTAAAAAGGTGGAGAGGAGCCCCAGAGAAGGCCAGAGAAATCGAACGGAGGTCCAGAGATGGACAAGATGTGGAGAGGAGACCCAGAGAAGGCCAGAGAAATGGAAAGGAGGCCCAGAGAAGGCCAAAAGGCAGAGAGGAGACCCAGAGAAGACCAAAGAAACAGAGGAAGCCCAGAGAAGACCAGAGAATATTAAAGAACGCCCAGAGTGGGTAAAAAGGTTGGAGAGGAGGCCCAGAGAAGACAAGAGAGATTGAAAATAGGCCTAGAGAAGGCCAAAAGGCAGAAAGGAGGCCCAGAGAAGGCCAGAGACAATATAGGGAGAACCAGAAGAGGCTCAAGGACAGAGAAGAGGCCCAGAGAAGGCCACAGAATATTAAAGCAATCCCAGAGAAAGCCAACAGGCAGAGAGGAGGCCCAGAGAAGGCCAAAAGGGGAAGAGGAAGCCCAGAGAAAATGAAAGGAGACCAGCAAAAATACCAAATGACAGACAGGAGGTCCAGAAAAGGCCAAGAAAATCAAAGGCGGCCACGGGAAGGCCAAAACACGGTGAGGAGGCCCAGAGAAGTACAGAGGAAATGAAAGGAAACCCAGAGGAGGCCAGAGAATTTTAAAGGATGCCCAGAGAAGGTTTAAAAGATGTAGAGGAGAACCAGAGAAGACCAGAGAAAATGAAAGGAGACCCAGAGAATGCGAAAAATGGGAGAGGGGGCCCAGAGAAGGCCAGAGAAAATGAAAGGAGGCCCAGAGAATTCAAAAAAATTGGAGAGGAGGCCCAGAGAATGCCAGAGAAAATGAAAGGAGGCCCAGACAAAGCCAAAAGGCAGAGTTAAGGCCCAGAGAAGGCCAGGGAAATGGAAAGGAGACCCAGAGAAGGCCATAGACAATATAGGGAGAACCAGAAGAGGCTCAAGGACAGAGAGGAGGCCCAGAGAAGGCCAAAAGGGGAAGAGGAAGCCCAGAGAAAATGAAAGGAGACCAGCAAAATACCAAATGACAGACAGGAGGTCCAGAAAAGGCCAGAAAAAAATCCAAGGACCCCCAGGGAAGGCCAAAACACGGTGAGGAGGCCCAGAGAAGGCCAGAGGAAATGAAAGGAGGCCCAGAGAATGCGTAAAATGGGAGAGGAGGCCCAGAGAAGGCCAGAGAAAATGAAAGGAGGCCCATAGAAAGCCAAAAGGCAGAGAGGAGGCCCAGAGAAGGCCAGAGAGAAATTAAGGATGCCCAGAGAAGAACAGAGAAAATGAAAGGAGGCCCAGAAGATGCCAGAGAGAACATAGGGAGATCCAGAAGAGACTAAAAGACAGAGAGGAGGCCCAGAGAATGCAACAAGTCTCAGAGGAGGCTATAGAAAAAGAGAGGAGGCCCAGAGAAGGCCAGAGAAATCGAACGGAGGTCCAGAGATGGACAAGATGTGGAGAGGAGACCCAGAGAAATTGAAAGGAGGCCCAGAGAAGGCCAAAAGGCAGAGAGGAGGCCCAGAGAAGGCCAAAAGGGGAAGAGGAAGCCCAGAGAAAATGAAAGGAGGCCAGCAAAAATACCAAATGACAGACAGGAGGTCCAGAAAAGGCCAAGAAAATCAAAGGCGGCCACGGGAAGGCCAAAACACGGTGAGGAGGCCCAGAGAAGTACAGAGGAAATGAAAGGAAAACCAGAGGAGGCCAGAGAATTTTAAAGGATGCCCAGAGAAGGTTGAAAAGGTGGAGAGGAGACACAGAAGGCCAGATAAAATGAAAGGAGGCCCAGAGAATGCGAAAAAATGGGAGAGGAGGCCTAGAGAAGGCCAGAGAAAATGAAAGGAGGCCCAGAGAAGGCCAGAGAAAATATAGGGAGAACCAGTAGAGGCTAAAGAACAGAGAGGAGGCCCAGAGAAGGCCAAAAGGGGAAGAGGAAGCCCAGCGAAAATGAAAGGAGACTGGCAAAATACCAAATGACAGACAGGAGGTCCAGAAAAGGCCAAAAAAAATCCAAGGACCCCCAGGGAAGGCCAAAACACGGTGAGGAGGCCCAGAGAAGGCCAGAGAATTATAAAGGATGACCAGAGAAGGTTAAAAAGGTGGAGAGGAGCCCCAGAGAAGGCCAGAGAAATCGAACGGAGGTCCAGAGATGGACAAGATGTGGAGAGGAGACCCAGAGAAGGCCAGAGAAATGGAAAGGAGGCCCAGAGAAGGCCAAAAGGCAGAGAGGAGGCCCAGAGAAGACCAAAGAAACAGAGGAAGCCCAGAGAAGACCAGAGAATATTAAAGAACGCCCAGAGTGGGTAAAAAAGTTGGAGAGGAGGCCCAGAGAAGACAAGAGAGATTGAATATAGGCCCAGAGAAGGCCAAAAGGCAGAAAGGAGGCCCAGAGAAGGCCAGAGACAATATAGGGAGAACCAGAGGAGGCTCAAGGACAGAGAAGAGGCCCAGAGAAGGCCACAGAATATTAAAGCAATCCCAGAGAAAGCCAACAGGCAGAGAGGAGGCCCAGAGAAGGCCAGAGGAAATGAAAGGAGGCCCAGAGAATGCGTAAAATGGGAGAGGAGGCACAGAGAAGGCCAAAGAAAATGAAAGGAGGCCCAGAGAATGCGAAAAAATATAGGGAGAACCAGAAGAGGCTAAAGAACAGAGAGGAGGCCCAGAGAAGGCCAAAAGGGGAAGAGGAAGCCCAGCGAAAATGAAAGGAGACTAGCAAAATACCAAATGACAGACAGGAGGTCCAGAAAAGGCCAAAAAAAATCCAAGGACCCCCAGGGAAGGCCAAAACACGGTGAGGAGGCCCAGAGAAGGCCAGAGGAAATGAAAGGAGGCCCAGAGAATGCGTAAAATGGGAGAGGAGGCACAGAGAAGGCCAAGGGAAAAATGAAAGGAGGCCCAGAGAAGGCCAAAATGCAGAGGGGAGGCCCAGAAAAGGCCAGAAAAAATGAAAGGATGCCCAGAGAAGAACAGAGGAAATGAAATGAGGCCCATAGAAAGCCAAAAGGCAGAGAGGAGGCCCAGAGAAGTCCAGAGAGAAATTAAGGAGGCCCAGAGATGTCCAAAGGCAGACAGGAGGGCCAGAGTAGGCCATAGAAAATGAAAGGAGGCCCAGAGAAGGCCAGAGAAAATGAAAGGAGGCCCAGAAGAGGCCAGAGAGAACATAGGGAGACCCAGAAGAGACTAAAAGACAGAGAGGAGGCCCAGAGAATGCAACAAGTCTCAGAGGAGGCCATAAAAAATGAGAGGAGGCCCAGAGAAGGCCAGAGGATTATAAAGGATGTTACAAAGGATGCCCAGAGAAGGTTAAAAAGGTGGAGACGAGACCCAGAGAAGGCCAGAGAAATGGAAAGGAGGCCCAGGGAAGGCCAAAAGGCAGAGAGGAGGCCCAGAAAAGACCAAAGAAACAGAGGAAGCCCAGAGAAGACCAGAGAATATTAAAGAACGCCCAGAGTGGGTAAAAAAGTTGGAGAGGAGGCCCAGAGAAGACAAGAGAGATTGAATATAGGCGCAGAGAAGGCCAAAAGGCAGAAAGGAGGCCCAGAGAAGGCCAGAGACAATATAGGGAGAACCAGAAGAGGCTCAAGGACAGAGAAGAGGCCCAGAGAAGGCCACAGAATATTAAAGCAATCCCAGAGAAAGCCAACAGGCAGAGAGGAGGCCCAGAGAAGGCCAGAGACAATATAGGGAGAACCAGAAGAGCCTCAAGAACAGAGAGGAGGCCCAGAGAAGGCCAAAAGGGGAAGAGGAAGCCCAGAGAAAATGAAAGGAGGCCAGCAAAATACCAAATGACAGACAGGAGGTCCAGAAAAGGCCAAAAAAATCAAAGGCAGCCAAAGGAATGCCAAAACGCGGAGGAGAGGCCCAGAGTAGTACAGAGGAAATGAAAGGAGACCCAGACAAAGCCAAAAGGCAGAGAGGAGGCCCAGAGAAGGCCAGAGAAAAAGAAAGGAGGCCCAGACAAAGCCAAAAGGCAGAGAGGAGGCCCAGAGAAGGCCAGAGAAAATGAGTGGAGGCCCAGAGAAGGCCAGGGAAACGGAAAGGAGACCCAAAGATGGACAAGAGGTGGAGAGGGGATCCAGAGAAGGTCAGAGAAAAATTAAGGACGCCCAGAGATGTCCAAAGGGCAGACAGGAGGCTCAGAGAAGGCCAGAGAAAATGAAAGGAGGCCCAGAAGAGGCCAGAGAGAATATAGGGAGACCCAGAAGAGGCTAAAAGACAGAGAGGAGGCCTAGAGAATGCAACAAGTCTCAGAGAAGGCCATAGAAAAAGAGAGGAGGCCCAGAGAAGGCCAGAGACAATATAGGGAGAACCAGAAGAGGCTCAAGGACAGAGAGGAGGCCCAGAGAAGGCCACAGAATATTAAAGCAATCCCAGAGAAAGCCAACAGGCAGAGAGGAGGCCCAGAGAAGGCCAAAAGGGGAAGAGGAAGCCCAGAGAAAATGAAAGGACGCCAGCAAAATTACCAAATGACAGACAGGAGGTCCAGATAAGGCCAAAAAAAAAAATCAAAGGCGGCCAAGGAAAGGCCGAAACGCGGAGGAGAGGCCCAGAGAAGTACAGAGGAAATGAAAGGAGACCCAGAGAAAGCCAAAAGGTAGACAGGAGGCCCAGAGAAGACCAGAGAAAATGAAAGGAGGCCCAGAGAAGGCCAGGGAAATGGAAAGGAGACCCAAAGATGGACAAGAGGTGGAGAGGGGATCCAGAGAAGGTCAGAGAAAAATTAGGGACGCCCAGAGATGTCCAAAGGGCAGACAGGAGGCCCAGAGAAGGCCAGAGAAAATGAAAGGAGGCCCAGGAGAGGCCAGAGAGAATAAAGGGAGACCCAGAAGAGGCTAAAAGACAGAGAGGAGGCCCAGAGAATGCAACAAGTCTCAGAGGAGGCCATAGAAAAAGAGGCCCAGAGAAGGCCAAAGAATATTAAAGGATGCCCAGAGAAGGTTAAAAAGGTGGAGACGAGACCCAGAGAAGGCCAGAGAAATCGAAAGGAGGCCCAGAGAATGCCAAAAGGCAGGGAGGACTCCCAGAGAATACCAGAGAAAATGAGAGGAAGCCCAGAGAAGACCAGAGCTTATTAAAGAACGCCCCGAGTGGGTAAAAAAGTTGGAGAGGAGGCCCAGAGGAGACAAGAGAGATTGAAAATAGGCCCAGAGAAGGCCAGATAAAATGAAAGGAGGCCCAGAGAATGCGAAAATATGGGAGAGGAGGCCTAGAGAAGGCCAGATAAAATGAAAGGAGGCCCAGAGAAGGCCAGAGAAAATATAGGGAGAACCAGTAGAGGCTAAAGAACAGAGAGGAGGCCCAGAGAAGGCCAAAAGGGGAAGAGGAAGCCCAGCGAAAATGAAAGGAGACTGGCAAAATACCAAATGACAGACAGGAGGTCCAGAAAAGGCCAAAAAAAATCCAAGGACCCCCAGGGAAGGCCAAAACACGGTGAGGAGGCCCAGAGAAGGCCAGAGAATTATAAAGGATGACCAGAGAAGGTTAAAAAGGTGGAGAGGAGCACCAGAGAAGGCCAGAGAAATCGAACGGAGGTCCAGAGATGGACAAGATGTGGAGAGGAGACCCAGAGAAGGCCAGAGAAATCGAAAGGAGGCCCAGAGAAGGCCAAAAGACAGAGAGGAGGCCCAGAGAATGCAACAAGTCTCAGAGGAGGCCATAGAAAAAGAGGCCCAGAGAAGGCCAAAGAATATTAAAGGATGCCCAGAGAAGGTTAAAAAGGTGGAGACGAGACCCAGAGAAGGCCAGAGAAATCGAAAGGAGGCCCAGAGAATGCCAAAAGGCAGGGAGGACTCCCAGAGAATACCAGAGAAAATGAGAGGAAGCTCAGAGAAGACCAGAGCTTATTAAAGAACGCCCCGAGTGGGTAAAAAATTGGAGAGGAGGCCCAGAGGAGACAAGAGAGATTGAAAATAGGCCCAGAGAAGGCCAGATAAAATGAAAGGAGGCCCAGAGAATGCGAAAAAATGGGAGAGGAGGCCTAGAGAAGGCCAGAGAAAATGAAAGGAGGCCCAGAGAAGGCCAGAGAAAATATAGGGAGAACCAGTAGAGGCTAAAGAACAGAGAGGAGGCCCAGAGAAGGCCAAAAGGGGAAGAGGAAGCCCAGCGAAAATGAAAGGAGACTGGCAAAATACCAAATGACAGACAGGAGGTCCAGAAAAGGCCAAAAAAAATCCAAGGACCCCCAGGGAAGGCCAAAACACGGTGAGGAGGCCCAGAGAAGGCCAGAGAATTATAAAGGATGACCAGAGAAGGTTAAAAAGGTGGAGAGGAGCCCCAGAGAAGGCCAGAGAAATCGAACGGAGGTCCAGAGATGGACAAGATGTGGAGAGGAGACCCAGAGAAGGCCAGAGAAATGGAAAGGAGGCCCAGAGAAGGCCAAAAGGCAGAGAGGAGACCCAGAGAAGACCAAAGAAACAGAGGAAGCCCAGAGAAGACCAGAGAATATTAAAGAACGCCCAGAGTGGGTAAAAAGGTTGGAGAGGAGGCCCAGAGAAGACAAGAGAGATTGAAAATAGGCCTAGAGAAGGCCAAAAGGCAGAAAGGAGGCCCAGAGAAGGCCAGAGACAATATAGGGAGAACCAGAAGAGGCTCAAGGACAGAGAAGAGGCCCAGAGAAGGCCACAGAATATTAAAGCAATCCCAGAGAAAGCCAACAGGCAGAGAGGAGGCCCAGAGAAGGCCAAAAGGGGAAGAGGAAGCCCAGAGAAAATGAAAGGAGACCAGCAAAAATACCAAATGACAGACAGGAGGTCCAGAAAAGGCCAAGAAAATCAAAGGCGGCCACGGGAAGGCCAAAACACGGTGAGGAGGCCCAGAGAAGTACAGAGGAAATGAAAGGAAACCCAGAGGAGGCCAGAGAATTTTAAAGGATGCCCAGAGAAGGTTTAAAAGATGTAGAGGAGAACCAGAGAAGACCAGAGAAAATGAAAGGAGACCCAGAGAATGCGAAAAATGGGAGAGGGGGCCCAGAGAAGGCCAGAGAAAATGAAAGGAGGCCCAGAGAATTCAAAAAAATTGGAGAGGAGGCCCAGAGAATGCCAGAGAAAATGAAAGGAGGCCCAGACAAAGCCAAAAGGCAGAGTTAAGGCCCAGAGAAGGCCAGGGAAATGGAAAGGAGACCCAGAGAAGGCCATAGACAATATAGGGAGAACCAGAAGAGGCTCAAGGACAGAGAGGAGGCCCAGAGAAGGCCAAAAGGGGAAGAGGAAGCCCAGAGAAAATGAAAGGAGACCAGCAAAATACCAAATGACAGACAGGAGGTCCAGAAAAGGCCAGAAAAAAATCCAAGGACCCCCAGGGAAGGCCAAAACACGGTGAGGAGGCCCAGAGAAGGCCAGAGGAAATGAAAGGAGGCCCAGAGAATGCGTAAAATGGGAGAGGAGGCCCAGAGAAGGCCAGAGAAAATGAAAGGAGGCCCATAGAAAGCCAAAAGGCAGAGAGGAGGCCCAGAGAAGGCCAGAGAGAAATTAAGGATGCCCAGAGAAGAACAGAGAAAATGAAAGGAGGCCCAGAAGATGCCAGAGAGAACATAGGGAGATCCAGAAGAGACTAAAAGACAGAGAGGAGGCCCAGAGAATGCAACAAGTCTCAGAGGAGGCTATAGAAAAAGAGAGGAGGCCCAGAGAAGGCCAGAGAAATCGAACGGAGGTCCAGAGATGGACAAGATGTGGAGAGGAGACCCAGAGAAATTGAAAGGAGGCCCAGAGAAGGCCAAAAGGCAGAGAGGAGGCCCAGAGAAGGCCAAAAGGGGAAGAGGAAGCCCAGAGAAAATGAAAGGAGGCCAGCAAAAATACCAAATGACAGACAGGAGGTCCAGAAAAGGCCAAGAAAATCAAAGGCGGCCACGGGAAGGCCAAAACACGGTGAGGAGGCCCAGAGAAGTACAGAGGAAATGAAAGGAAAACCAGAGGAGGCCAGAGAATTTTAAAGGATGCCCAGAGAAGGTTGAAAAGATGGAGAGGAGACACAGAAGGCCAGATAAAATGAAAGGAGGCCCAGAGAATGCGAAAAAAATGGGAGAGGAGGCCTAGAGAAGGCCAGAGAAAATGAAAGGAGGCCCAGAGAAGGCCAGAGAAAATATAGGGAGAACCAGTAGAGGCTAAAGAACAGAGAGGAGGCCCAGAGAAGGCCAAAAGGGGAAGAGGAAGCCCAGCGAAAATGAAAGGAGACTGGCAAAATACCAAATGACAGACAGGAGGTCCAGAAAAGGCCAAAAAAAATCCAAGGACCCCCAGGGAAGGCCAAAACACGGTGAGGAGGCCCAGAGAAGGCCAGAGAATTATAAAGGATGACCAGAGAAGGTTAAAAAGGTGGAGAGGAGCACCAGAGAAGGCCAGAGAAATCGAACGGAGGTCCAGAGATGGACAAGATGTGGAGAGGAGACCCAGAGAAGGCCAGAGAAATCGAAAGGAGGCCCAGAGAAGGCCAAAAGACAGAGAGGAGGCCCAGAGAATGCAACAAGTCTCAGAGGAGGCCATAGAAAAAGAGGCCCAGAGAAGGCCAAAGAATATTAAAGGATGCCCAGAGAAGGTTAAAAAGGTGGAGACGAGACCCAGAGAAGGCCAGAGAAATGGAAAGGAGGCCCAGAGAAGGCCAAAAGGCAGAGAGGAGGCCCAGAAAAGACCAAAGAAACAGAGGAAGCCCAGAGAAGACCAGAGAATATTAAAGAACGCCCAGAGTGGGTAAAAAAGTTGGAGAGGAGGCCCAGAGAAGACAAGAGAGATTGAATATAGGCGCAGAGAAGGCCAAAAGGCAGAAAGGAGGCCCAGAGAAGGCCAGAGACAATATAGGGAGAACCACAAGAGGCTCAAGGACAGAGAAGAGGCCCAGAGAAGGCCACAGAATATTAAAGCAATCCCAGAGAAAGCCAACAGGCAGAGAGGAGGCCCAGAGAAGGCCAGAGACAATATAGGGAGAACCAGAAGAGCCTCAAGAACAGAGAGGAGGCCCAGAGAAGGCCAAAAGGGGAAGAGGAAGCCCAGAGAAAATGAAAGGAGGCCAGCAAAATACCAAATGACAGACAGGAGGTCCAGAAAAGGCCAAAAAAATCAAAGGCAGCCAAAGGAATGCCAAAACGCGGAGGAGAGGCCCAGAGTAGTACAGAGGAAATGAAAGGAGACCCAGACAAAGCCAAAAGGCAGAGAGGAGGCCCAGAGAAGGCCAGAGAAAAAGAAAGGAGGCCCAGACAAAGCCAAAAGGCAGAGAGGAGGCCCAGAGAAGGCCAGAGAAAATGAGTGGAGGCCCAGAGAAGGCCAGGGAAACGGAAAGGAGACCCAAAGATGGACAAGAGGTGGAGAGGGGATCCAGAGAAGGTCAGAGAAAAATTAAGGACGCCCAGAGATGTCCAAAGGGCAGACAGGAGGCTCAGAGAAGGCCAGAGAAAATGAAAGGAGGCCCAGAAGAGGCCAGAGAGAATATAGGGAGACCCAGAAGAGGCTAAAAGACAGAGAGGAGGCCTAGAGAATGCAACAAGTCTCAGAGAAGGCCATAGAAAAAGAGAGGAGGCCCAGAGAAGGCCAGAGACAATATAGGGAGAACCAGAAGAGGCTCAAGGACAGAGAGGAGGCCCAGAGAAGGCCACAGAATATTAAAGCAATCCCAGAGAAAGCCAACAGGCAGAGAGGAGGCCCAGAGAAGGCCAAAAGGGGAAGAGGAAGCCCAGAGAAAATGAAAGGACGCCAGCAAAATTACCAAATGACAGACAGGAGGTCCAGATAAGGCCAAAAAAAAAAATCAAAGGCGGCCAAGGAAAGGCCGAAACGCGGAGGAGAGGCCCAGAGAAGTACAGAGGAAATGAAAGGAGACCCAGACAAAGCCAAAAGGTAGACAGGAGGCCCAGAGAAGACCAGAGAAAATGAAAGGAGGCCCAGAGAAGGCCAGGGAAATGGAAAGGAGACCCAAAGATGGACAAGAGGTGGAGAGGGGATCCAGAGAAGGTCAGAGAAAAATTAGGGACGCCCAGAGATGTCCAAAGGGCAGACAGGAGGCCCAGAGAAGGCCAGAGAAAATGAAAGGAGGCCCAGGAGAGGCCAGAGAGAATAAAGGGAGACCCAGAAGAGGCTAAAAGACAGAGAGGAGGCCCAGAGAATGCAACAAGTCTCAGAGGAGGCCATAGAAAAAGAGGCCCAGAGAAGGCCAAAGAATATTAAAGGATGCCCAGAGAAGGTTAAAAAGGTGGAGACGAGACCCAGAGAAGGCCAGAGAAATCGAAAGGAGGCCCAGAGAATGCCAAAAGGCAGGGAGGACTCCCAGAGAATACCAGAGAAAATGAGAGGAAGCCCAGAGAAGACCAGAGCTTATTAAAGAACGCCCCGAGTGGGTAAAAAAGTTGGAGAGGAGGCCCAGAGGAGACAAGAGAGATTGAAAATAGGCCCAGAGAAGGCCAGATAAAATGAAAGGAGGCCCAGAGAATGCGAAAATATGGGAGAGGAGGCCTAGAGAAGGCCAGATAAAATGAAAGGAGGCCCAGAGAAGGCCAGAGAAAATATAGGGAGAACCAGTAGAGGCTAAAGAACAGAGAGGAGGCCCAGAGAAGGCCAAAAGGGGAAGAGGAAGCCCAGCGAAAATGAAAGGAGACTGGCAAAATACCAAATGACAGACAGGAGGTCCAGAAAAGGCCAAAAAAAATCCAAGGACCCCCAGGGAAGGCCAAAACACGGTGAGGAGGCCCAGAGAAGGCCAGAGAATTATAAAGGATGACCAGAGAAGGTTAAAAAGGTGGAGAGGAGCACCAGAGAAGGCCAGAGAAATCGAATGGAGGTCCAGAGATGGACAAGATGTGGAGAGGAGACCCAGAGAAGGCCAGAGAAATCGAAAGGAGGCCCAGAGAAGGCCAAAAGACAGAGAGGAGGCCCAGAGAATGCAACAAGTCTCAGAGGAGGCCATAGAAAAAGAGGCCCAGAGAAGGCCAAAGAATATTAAAGGATGCCCAGAGAAGGTTAAAAAGGTGGAGACGAGACCCAGAGAAGGCCAGAGAAATCGAAAGGAGGCCCAGAGAATGCCAAAAGGCAGGGAGGACTCCCAGAGAATACCAGAGAAAATGAGAGGAAGCTCAGAGAAGACCAGAGCTTATTAAAGAACGCCCCGAGTGGGTAAAAAATTGGAGAGGAGGCCCAGAGGAGACAAGAGAGATTGAAAATAGGCCCAGAGAAGGCCAGATAAAATGAAAGGAGGCCCAGAGAATGCGAAAAAATGGGAGAGGAGGCCTAGAGAAGGCCAGAGAAAATGAAAGGAGGCCCAGAGAAGGCCAGAGAAAATATAGGGAGAACCAGTAGAGGCTAAAGAACAGAGAGGAGGCCCAGAGAAGGCCAAAAGGGGAAGAGGAAGCCCAGCGAAAATGAAAGGAGACTGGCAAAATACCAAATGACAGACAGGAGGTCCAGAAAAGGCCAAAAAAAATCCAAGGACCCCCAGGGAAGGCCAAAACACGGTGAGGAGGCCCAGAGAAGGCCAGAGAATTATAAAGGATGACCAGAGAAGGTTAAAAAGGTGGAGAGGAGCCCCAGAGAAGGCCAGAGAAATCGAACGGAGGTCCAGAGATGGACAAGATGTGGAGAGGAGACCCAGAGAAGGCCAGAGAAATGGAAAGGAGGCCCAGAGAAGGCCAAAAGGCAGAGAGGAGACCCAGAGAAGACCAAAGAAACAGAGGAAGCCCAGAGAAGACCAGAGAATATTAAAGAACGCCCAGAGTGGGTAAAAAGGTTGGAGAGGAGGCCCAGAGAAGACAAGAGAGATTGAAAATAGGCCTAGAGAAGGCCAAAAGGCAGAAAGGAGGCCCAGAGAAGGCCAGAGACAATATAGGGAGAACCAGAAGAGGCTCAAGGACAGAGAAGAGGCCCAGAGAAGGCCACAGAATATTAAAGCAATCCCAGAGAAAGCCAACAGGCAGAGAGGAGGCCCAGAGAAGGCCAAAAGGGGAAGAGGAAGCCCAGAGAAAATGAAAGGAGACCAGCAAAAATACCAAATGACAGACAGGAGGTCCAGAAAAGGCCAAGAAAATCAAAGGCGGCCACGGGAAGGCCAAAACACGGTGAGGAGGCCCAGAGAAGTACAGAGGAAATGAAAGGAAACCCAGAGGAGGCCAGAGAATTTTAAAGGATGCCCAGAGAAGGTTTAAAAGATGTAGAGGAGAACCAGAGAAGACCAGAGAAAATGAAAGGAGACCCAGAGAATGCGAAAAATGGGAGAGGGGGCCCAGAGAAGGCCAGAGAAAATGAAAGGAGGCCCAGAGAATTCAAAAAAATTGGAGAGGAGGCCCAGAGAATGCCAGAGAAAATGAAAGGAGGCCCAGACAAAGCCAAAAGGCAGAGTTAAGGCCCAGAGAAGGCCAGGGAAATGGAAAGGAGACCCAGAGAAGGCCATAGACAATATAGGGAGAACCAGAAGAGGCTCAAGGACAGAGAGGAGGCCCAGAGAAGGCCAAAAGGGGAAGAGGAAGCCCAGAGAAAATGAAAGGAGACCAGCAAAATACCAAATGACAGACAGGAGGTCCAGAAAAGGCCAGAAAAAAATCCAAGGACCCCCAGGGAAGGCCAAAACACGGTGAGGAGGCCCAGAGAAGGCCAGAGGAAATGAAAGGAGGCCCAGAGAATGCGTAAAATGGGAGAGGAGGCCCAGAGAAGGCCAGAGAAAATGAAAGGAGGCCCATAGAAAGCCAAAAGGCAGAGAGGAGGCCCAGAGAAGGCCAGAGAGAAATTAAGGATGCCCAGAGAAGAACAGAGAAAATGAAAGGAGGCCCAGAAGATGCCAGAGAGAACATAGGGAGATCCAGAAGAGACTAAAAGACAGAGAGGAGGCCCAGAGAATGCAACAAGTCTCAGAGGAGGCTATAGAAAAAGAGAGGAGGCCCAGAGAAGGCCAGAGAAATCGAACGGAGGTCCAGAGATGGACAAGATGTGGAGAGGAGACCCAGAGAAATTGAAAGGAGGCCCAGAGAAGGCCAAAAGGCAGAGAGGAGGCCCAGAGAAGGCCAAAAGGGGAAGAGGAAGCCCAGAGAAAATGAAAGGAGGCCAGCAAAAATACCAAATGACAGACAGGAGGTCCAGAAAAGGCCAAGAAAATCAAAGGCGGCCACGGGAAGGCCAAAACACGGTGAGGAGGCCCAGAGAAGTACAGAGGAAATGAAAGGAAAACCAGAGGAGGCCAGAGAATTTTAAAGGATGCCCAGAGAAGGTTGAAAAGATGGAGAGGAGACACAGAAGGCCAGATAAAATGAAAGGAGGCCCAGAGAATGCGAAAAAATGGGAGAGGAGGCCTAGAGAAGGCCAGAGAAAATGAAAGGAGGCCCAGAGAAGGCCAGAGAAAATATAGGGAGAACCAGTAGAGGCTAAAGAACAGAGAGGAGGCCCAGAGAAGGCCAAAAGGGGAAGAGGAAGCCCAGCGAAAATGAAAGGAGACTGGCAAAATACCAAATGACAGACAGGAGGTCCAGAAAAGGCCAAAAAAAATCCAAGGACCCCCAGGGAAGGCCAAAACACGGTGAGGAGGCCCAGAGAAGGCCAGAGAATTATAAAGGATGACCAGAGAAGGTTAAAAAGGTGGAGAGGAGCACCAGAGAAGGCCAGAGAAATCGAACGGAGGTCCAGAGATGGACAAGATGTGGAGAGGAGACCCAGAGAAGGCCAGAGAAATCGAAAGGAGGCCCAGAGAAGGCCAAAAGACAGAGAGGAGGCCCAGAGAATGCAACAAGTCTCAGAGGAGGCCATAGAAAAAGAGGCCCAGAGAAGGCCAAAGAATATTAAAGGATGCCCAGAGAAGGTTAAAAAGGTGGAGACGAGACCCAGAGAAGGCCAGAGAAATCGAAAGGAGGCCTAGAGAATGCCAAAAGGCAGGGAGGACTCCCAGAGAATACCAGAGAAAATGAGAGGAAGCTCAGAGAAGACCAGAGCTTATTAAAGAACGCCCCGAGTGGGTAAAAAATTGGAGAGGAGGCCCAGAGGAGACAAGAGAGATTGAAAATAGGCCCAGAGAAGGCCAGATAAAATGAAAGGAGGCCCAGAGAATGCGAAAAAATGGGAGAGGAGGCCTAGAGAAGGCCAGAGAAAATGAAAGGAGGCCCAGAGAAGGCCAGAGAAAATATAGGGAGAACCAGTAGAGGCTAAAGAACAGAGAGGAGGCCCAGAGAAGGCCAAAAGGGGAAGAGGAAGCCCAGCGAAAATGAAAGGAGACTGGCAAAACACCAAATGACAGACAGGAGGTCCAGAAAAGGCCAAAAAAATCCAAGGACCCCCAGGGAAGGCCAAAACACGGTGAGGAGGCCCAGAGAAGGCCAGAGAATTATAAAGGATGACCAGAGAAGGTTAAAAAGGTGGAGAGGAGCCCCAGAGAAGGCCAGAGAAATCGAACGGAGGTCCAGAGATGGACAAGATGTGGAGAGGAGACCCAGAGAAGGCCAGAGAAATCGAAAGGAGGCCCAGAGAAGGCCAAAAGGCAGAGAGGAGGCCCAGAGAAGACCAAAGAAACAGAGGAAGCCCAGAGAAGACCAGAGAATATTAAAGAACGCCCAGAGTGGGTAAAAAGGTTGGAGAGGAGGCCCAGAGAAGACAAGAGAGATTGAAAATAGGCCTAGAGAAGGCCAAAAGGCAGAAAGGAGGCCCAGAGAAGGCCAGAGACAATATAGGGAGAACCAGAAGAGGCTCAAGGACAGAGAAGAGGCCCAGAGAAGGCCACAGAATATTAAAGCAATCCCAGAGAAAGCCAACAGGCAGAGAGGAGGCCCAGAGAAGGCCAGAGGAAATGAAAGGAGGCCCAGAGAATGCGTAAAATGGGAGAGGAGGCACAGAGAAGGCCAAAGAAAATGAAAGGAGGCCCAGAGAATGCGAGAAAATATAGGGAGAACCAGAAGAGCCTCAAGAACAGAGAGGAGGCCCAGAGAAGGCCAAAAGGGGAAGAGGAAGCCCAGCGAAAATGAAAGGAGACTGGCAAAATACCAAATGACAGACAGGAGGTCCAGAAAAGGCCAAAAAAAATCCAAGGACCCCCAGGGAAGGCCAAAACACGGTGAGGAGGCCCAGAGAAGGCCAGAGGAAATGAAAGGAGGCCCAGAGAATGCGTAAAATGGGAGAGGAGGCACAGAGAAGGCCAAGGGAAAAATGAAAGGAGGCCCAGAGAAGGCCAAAATGCAGAGGGGAGGCCCAGAAAAGGCCAGAAAAAATGAAAGGATGCCCAGAGAAGAACAGAGAAAATGAAATGAGGCCCATAGAAAGCCAAAAGGCAGAGAGGAGGCCCAGAGAAGGCCAGAGAGAAATTAAGGAGGCCCAGAGATGTCCAAAGGCAGACAGGAGGGCCAGAGTAGGCCATAGAAAATGAAAGGAGGCCCAGAGAAGAACAGAGAAAATGAAAGGAGGCCCAGAAGAGGCCAGAGAGAACATAGGGAGACCCAGAAGAGACTAAAAGACAGAGAGGAGGCCCAGAGAATGCAACAAGTCTCAGAGGAGGCCATAAAAATTGAGAGGAGGCCCAGAGAAGGCCAGAGGATTATAAAGGATGTTACAAAGGATGCCCAGAGAAGGGTAAAAAGGTGGAGAGGAGCCCCAGAGAAGGCCAGAGAAATGGAAAGGAGGCCCAGAGAAGGCCAAAAGGCAGAGAGGAGGCCCAGAAAAGACCAAAGAAACAGAGGAAGCCCAGAGAAGACCAGAGAATATTAAAGAACGCCCAGAGTGGGTAAAAAAGTTGGAGAGGAGGCCCAGAGAAGACAAGAGAGATTGAATATAGGCGCAGAGAAGGCCAAAAGGCAGAAAGGAGGCCCAGAGAAGGCCAGAGACAATATAGGGAGAACCAGAAGAGCCTCAAGAACAGAGAGGAGGCCCAGAGAAGGCCAAAAGGGGAAGAGGAAGCCCAGAGAAAATGAAAGGAGGCCAGCAAAATACCAAATGACAGACAGGAGGTCCAGAAAAGGCCAAAAAAAATCAAAGGCAGCCAAAGGAATGCCAAAACGCGGAGGAGAGGCCCAGAGTAGTACAGAGGAAATGAAAGGAGACCCAGACAAAGCCAAAAGGCAGAGAGGAGGCCCAGAGAAGGCCAGAGAAAAAGAAAGGAGACCCAGACAAAGCCAAAAGGCAGAGAGGAGGCCCAGAGAAGGCCAGAGAAAATGAGTGGAGGCCCAGAGAAGGCCAGGGAAATGGAAAGGAGACCCAAAGATGGACAAGAGGTGGAGAGGGGATCCAGAGAAGGTCAGAGAAAAATTAAGGACGCCCAGAGATGTCCAAAGGGCAGACAGGAGGCTCAGAGAAGGCCAGAGAAAATGAAAGGAGGCCCAGAAGAGGCCAGAGAGAATATAGGGAGACCCAGAAGAGGCTAAAAGACAGAGAGGAGGCCTAGAGAATGCAACAAGTCTCAGAGAAGGCCATAGAAAAAGAGAGGAGGCCCAGAGAAGGCCAGAGACAATATAGGGAGAACCAGAAGAAGCTCAAGGACAGAGAGGAGGCCCAGAGAAGGCCACAGAATATTAAAGCAATCCCAGAGAAAGCCAACAGGCAGAGAGGAGGCCCACAGAAGGCCAAAAGGGGAAGAGGAAGCCCAGAGAAAATGAAAGGAGGCCAGCAAAAGTACCAAATGACAGACAGGAGGTCCAGAAAAGGCCAAGAAAATCAAAGGCAGCCAAAGGAATGCCAAAACGCGGAGGAGAGGCCCAGAGTAGTACAGAGGAAATGAAAGGAGACCCAGAGGAGGCCAGAGAATGTCAAAGGACGCCCAGAGAAGGTTAAAAAGGTGGAGAGGAGGCCAGAGAATGTCAAAGGATGCCCAGAGAAGCTTAAAAAGGTGGAGAGGAGGCCAGAGAATTTCAAAGGATGCCCAGAGAAGGTTAAAAAGGTGGAGAGGAGGCCAGAGAATTTCAAAGGATGCCCAGAGAAGGTTAAAAAGGTGAAGACGAGACCCAGAGAAGGCCAGAGAAATCGAAAGGAGGCCCAGAGAACGCCAAAAGGCAGGGAGGAGTCCCAGAGAATACCAGAGAAAATGAGAGGAAGCCCAGAGAAGACCAGAGCTTATTAAAGAACGCCCCGAGTGGGTAAAAAAGTTGGAGAGGAGGCCCAGAGGAGACAAGAGAGATTGAAAATAGGCCCAGAGAAGGCAGAGAAAATGAAAGGAGGCCCAGAGAAGGCCAAAGAATATGAAAGGAGGCCCAGAGAAGGCCAGAGACAATATAGGGAGAACCAGAAGAGGCTCAAGGACAGAGAGGAGGCCCAGAGAAGGCCACAGAATATTAAAGCAATCCCAGAGAAAGCCAACAGGCAGAGAGGAGGCCCAGAGAAGGCCACAGAATATTAAAGCAATCCCAGAGAAAGCCAACAGGCAGAGAGGAGGCCCAGAGAAGGCCAAAAGGGGAAGAGGAAGCCCAGAGAAAATGAAAGGAGGCCAGCAAAATACCAAATGACAGACAGGAGGTCCAGAAAAGGCCAAAAAAAATCCAAGGACCCCCAGGGAAGGCCAAAACGCGGTGAGGAGGCCCAGAGAAGTACAGAGGAAATGAAAGGAAACCCAGAGGAGGCCAGAGAATTTTAAAGGATGCCCAGAGAAGGTTAAAAAGATGGAGAGGAGACACAGAAGGCCAGAGAAAATGAAAGGAGACCCAGAGAATGCGAAAAATGGGATAGGAGGCTCAGAGAAGGCCAGAGAAAATGAAAGGAGGCCCAGAGAAGGCCAGAGACAATATAGGGAGAACCAGAAGTCCCTCAAGGACAGAGAGGAGGCCCAGAGAATGCAACAAGTCTCAGAGGAGGCCATCGAAAATGAGGGGAGGCCCAGAGAAGGCCAGAGAATTATAAAGGATGACCAGAGAAGGTTAAAAAGGTGGAGAGGAGCCCCAGAGAAGGCCAGAGAAATCGAACGGAGGTCCAGAGATGGACAAGATGTGGGGCGGAGACCCAGAAAAGGCCAGAGAAATCGAAAGGAGGCCCAGAGAAGGCCAAAAGGCAGAGAGGAAGCGCAGAGAAGACCAAAGAACCAGAGGAAGCCCAGAGAAGACCAAAGAATATTAAGGAACGCCCAGAGTGGGTAAAAAAGTTGGAGAGGAGGCCCAGAGAAGACAAGAGAGATTGAATATAGGCGCAGAGAAGGCCAAAAGGCAGAAAGGAGGCCCAGAGAAGGCCAGAGACAATATAGGGAGAACCAGAAGAGGCTCAAGGACAGAGAGGAGGCCCAGAGAAGGCCACAGAATATTAAAGCAATCCCAGAGAAAGCCAACACGCAGAGAGGAGGCCCAGAGAAGGCCAAAAGGGGAAGAGGAAGCCCAGAGAAAATGAAAGGAGGCCAGCAAAATACCAAATGACAGACAGGAGGTCCAGAAAAGGCCAAGAAAATCAAAGGCAGCCAAAGGAATGCCAAAATGCGGAGGAGAGGCCCAGAGTAGTACAGAGGAAATGAAAGGAGAACCAGACAAAGCCAAAAGGCAGAGAGGAGGCCCAGAGAAGGCCAGAGAAAATGAAAGGAGACCCAGAGAAAGCCAAAAGGCAGAGTGGAGGCCCAGAGAAGGCCAGGGAAATGGAAAGGAGACCCAGAGAAGGCCAGAGACAATATAGGGAGAACCAGAAGAGGCTCAAGGACAGAGAGGAGGCCCAGAGAAGGCCAAAATGGGAAGAGGAAGCCCAGAGAAAATGAAAGGAGACCAGCAAAATACGAAATGACAGACAGGAGGTCCAGAAAAGGCCAAGAAAATCAAAGGCGGCCAAGGGAAGGCCGAAACGCGGAGGAGAGGCCCAGAGAAGTACAGAGGAAATGAAAGGAGACCCAGAGAAAGCCAAAAGGTAGACAGGAGGCCCAGAGAAGGCCAGGGAAATGGAAAGGAGACCCAAAGACGGACAAAAGGTGGAGAGGAGATACAGAGAAGGTCAGAGAAAAATTAAGGACGCCCAGAGATGTCCAAAGGGCAGACAGGAGGACCAGAGAAGGCCAGAGAAAATGAAAGGAGGCCCATAGAAAGCCAAAAGGCAGAGAGGATGCCCAGAGAAGGCCAGAGAGAAATTAAGGAGGCCCAGAGATGTCCAAAGGCAGACAGGAGGGCCAGAGTAGGCCAGAGAAAATGAAAGGAGGCCCAGAAGAGGCCAGATAAACATAGGGAGACCCAGAAGAGGCTAAAAGACAGAGAGGAGGCCCAGAGAATGCAACAAGTCTCAGAGGAGGCCATAGAAAATGAGAGGAGGCCCAGAGAAGGCCAGAGAATTATAAAGGATGACCAGAGAAGGTTAAAAAGGTGGAGACGAGACCCAGAGAAGGCCAGAGAAATTGAACGGAGGTCCAGAGATGGACAAGATGTGGAGAGGAGACACAGAGGAGGCCACAGAAATCAAAAGGAGGCCCAGAGAAGGCCAAAAGGCAGAGAGGAGGCCCAGAGAAGACCAAAGAAAGAGAGGAAGCCCAGAGAAGACCAGAGAATACTAAAGAACGCCCAGAGTGGGTAAAAAGTTGGAGAGGAGGCCCAGAGAAGACAAGAGAGATTGAATATAGGCGCAGAGAAGGCCAAAAGGCAGAAAGGAGGCCCAGAGAAGGCCAGAGACAATATAGGGAGAACCAGAAGAGGCTCAAGGACAGAGAAGAGGCCCAGAGAAGGCCACAGAATATTAAAGCAATCCCAGAGAAAGCCAACAGGCAGAGAGGAGGCCCAGAGAAGGCCAAAAGGGGAAGAGGAAGCCCAGAGAAAATGAAAGGAGGCCAGCAAAAATACCAAATGACAGACAGGAGGTCCAGAAAAGGCCAAGAAAATCAAAGGCAGCCAAAGGAATGCCAAAACGCGGAGGAGAGGCCCAGAGTAGTACAGAGGAAATGAAAGGAGACCCAGAGGAGGCCAGAGAATGTCAAAGGATGCCCAGAGAAGGTTAAAAAGGTGGAGAGGAGGCCAGAGAATGTCAAACGATGCCCAGAGAAGCTTAAAAAGGTGGAGAGGAGGCCAGAGAATTTCAAAGGATGCCCAGAGAAGGTTAAAAAGGTGGAGAGGAGGCCCAGAGAAGGCCAGAGAAAATGAAAGGAGGCCCTGAGAATGCGAAAAATGGGAGAGGAGACCCAGAGAAGGGTAGAGAAAATGAAAGGAGGCCCAGAGAAGGCCAGAGACAATATAGGGAGAACCAGAAGAGGATCAAGGACAGAGACGAGGCCCAGAGAAGGCCAAAAGGGGAAGAGGAAGCCCAGAGAAAATGAAAGGAGGCCAGCAAAATACCAAATGACAGAGAGGAGGTCCAGATAAGGCCAAAAAAAATCAAAGGCGGCCAAGGGAAGGCCAAAATGTGGTGAGGACTCCCAGGGAAGTACAGAGGAAATGAAAGAAAATCCAGAGGAGGCCAGAGAATATAAAAGCAGTCCCAGAGAAGGTTAAAAAGGTGGAGAGGAGGCCCAGAGAAGGCCAGAGAAAATATAGGGAGAACCAGAAGAGGCTCAAGGACAGAGAGGAGGCCCAGAGAAGGCCACAGAAAATATAGGGAGAACCAGAAGAGGCTCAAGGACAGAGAGGAGGCCCAGAGAAGGCCACAGAGTGAGAGGAGGCCCAGAGAAGGCCACAGAAATGCAAAGGAGACCCAGAGAAGGCCACAGAAATGCAAAGGAGACCCAGAGATGGACAAGAGGTGGAGAGGAGGTCCAGAGAACGTCAGAGAAATTAAGGACGCCCAGAGATGTGCAAAGTGCAGACAGGAGGCCCAGAGAAGGCCAGAGGAAATGAAAGGAGATCCAGAGAAGGCCAAAAGTCCGAAGGAGGTGAGAGAAGGCCAAAAGGCGGAGAGGAGAACCAAAGAAAATGAAGTGAGGCCATGAGAAGGCCAAAAGGCAAAGGGAAGGCCAAAACGTTGAGAGGAGACCCAAAGAAAGGCAGAGACAGTGAAAGCAGGCCCAGAGAAGGCCAGAGAGAATATAAGGAGGCCCGAGAAGTCCAAAACACAGAGAGGAGGCCCAGAGAAATACAGAGAAAATGAAAGGATTCCCAGAAAAGGCCAGAGAGAATATAGGGAGCCCCGGAAGAGGCTAAAAGACAGAGAGGAGGCCAAGAGAATGCAACAAGTCTCAGAGGAGGCCCAGTGAAGGCCATAGAAATTGAGAGGAGGCCCAGAGAAGGCCAGAGAATTATAAAGGATGTTACAAAGGATGCCCAGAGAAGGTTAAAAAGGTGGAGAGGAGCCCCAGAGAAGGCCAGAGAAATCGAACGGAGGTCCAGAGATGGACAAGATGTGGAGAGGAGACCCAGAGAAGGCCAAAAGGCAGAGAGGAGGCCCAGAGAAGACCAAAGAAACAGAGGAAGCCCAGAGAAGACCAGAGAATATTAAAGAACGCCCAGAGTGGGTAAAAAAGTTGGAGAGGAGGCCCAGAGAAGACAAGAGAGATTGAATATAGGCGCAGAGAAGGCCAAAAGGCAGAAAGGAGGCCCAGAGAAGGCCAGAGACAATATAGGGAGAACCAGAGGAGGCTCAAGGACAGAGAAGAGGCCCAGAGAAGGCCACAGAATATTAAAGCAATCCCAGAGAAAGTCAACAGGCAGAGAGGAGGCCCAGAGAAGGCCAAAAGGGGAAGAGGAAGCCCAGAGAAAATGAAAGGAGGCCAGCAAAAATACCAAATGACAGACAGGAGGTCCAGAAAAGGCCAAGAAAATCAAAGGCAGCCAAAGGAATGCCAAAACGCGGAGGAGAGGCCCAGAGTAGTACAGAGGAAATGAAAGGAGACCCAGAGGAGGCCAGAGAATGTCAAAGGACGCCCAGAGAAGGTTAAAAAGGTGGAGAGGAGGCCAGAGAATGTCAAAGGATGCCCAGAGAAGCTTAAAAAGGTGGAGAGGAGGCCAGAGAATTACAAAGGATGCCCAGAGAAGGTTAAAAAGGTGGAGAGGAGGCCAGAGAATTTCAAAGGATGCCCAGAGAAGGTTAAAAAGGTGGAGAGGAGGCCCAGAGAAGGCCAGAGAAAATGAAAGGAGGCCCAGAGAAGGCCACAGAGTGAGAGGAGGCCCAGAGAAGGACAGAGAAATGCAAAGGAGGCCCACAGATGGACAAGAGGTGGAGAGGAGGTCCAGAGAACGTCAGAGAGAAAGTAAGGACGCCCAGAGATGTGCAAAGTGCAGACAGGAGGCCCAGAGAAGGCCAGAGGAAATGAAAGGAGATCCAGAGAAGGCCAAAAGTCCGAAGGAGGTGAGAGGAGGCCAAAAGGCGGAGAGGAGAACCAAAGAAAATGAAGTGAGGCCATGAGAAGGCCAAAAGGCAAAGGGAAGGCCAAAACGTTGAGAGGAGACCCAAAGAAAGGCAGAGACAGTGAAAGCAGGCCCAGAGAAGGCCAGAGAGAATATAAGGAGGCCCCGAGAAGTCCAAAACACAGAGAGGAGGCCCAGAGAAGTACAGAGGAAATGAAAGGATATCCAGAGGAGGCCAGAGAATTTTAAAGGATGCCCAGAGAAGGTAAAAAAGGTGGAGAGGAGACCCAGAGAAGGCCAGAGAAAATGAAAGGAGGCCCTGAGAATGCGAAAAATGGGAGAGGAGACCCAGAGAAGGGTAGAGAAAATGAAAGGAGGCCCAGAGAAGGCCAGAGACAATATAGGGAGAACCAGAAGAGGCTCAAGGACAGAGACGAGGCCCAGAGAAGGCCAAAAGGGGAAGAGGAAGCCCAGAGAAAATGAAAGGAGGCCAGCAAAATACCAAATGACAGAGAGGAGGTCCAGATAAGGCCAAAAAAAATCAAAGGCGGCCAAGGGAAGGCCAAAATGTGGTGAGGACTCCCAGGGAAGTACAGAGGAAATGAAAGAAAATCCAGAGGAGGCCAGAGAATATAAAAGCAGTCCCAGAGAAGGTTAAAAAGGTGGAGAGGAGGCCCAGAGAAGGCCAGAGAAAATATAGGGAGAACCAGAAGAGGCTCAAGGACAGAGAGGAGGCCCAGAGAAGGCCACAGTAAATATAGGGAGAACCAGAAGAGGCTCAAGGACAGAGAGGAGGCCCAAAGAAGGCCACAGAAAATATAGGGAGAACCAGAAGAGGCTCAAGGACAGAGAGGAGGCCCAGAGAAGGCCACAGAGTGAGAGGAGGCCCAGAGAAGGCCACAGAGTGAGAGGATGCCCAGAGAAGGCCACAGAAATGCAAAGGAGACCCAGAGAAGGCCACAGAAATGCAAAGGAGACCCAGAGATGGACAAGAGGTGGAGAGGAGGTCCAGAGAACGTCAGAGAAATTAAGGACGCCCAGAGATGTGCAAAGTGCAGACAGGAGGCCCAGAGAAGGCCAGAGGAAATGAAAGGAGATCCAGAGAAGGCCAAAAGTCCGAAGGAGGTGAGAGTAGGCCAAAAGGCGGAGAGGAGAACCAAAGAAAATGAAGTGAGGCCATGAGAAGGCCAAAAGGCAAAGGGAAGGCCAAAACGTTGAGAGGAGACCCAAAGAAAGGCAGAGACAGTGAAAGCAGGCCCAGAGAAGGCCAGAGAGAATATAAGGAGGCCCCGAGAAGTCCAAAACACAGAGAGGAGGCCCAGAGAAATACAGAGAAAATGAAAGGATTCCCAGAAAAGGCCAGAGAGAATATAGGGAGCCCCGGAAGAGGCTAAAAGACAGAGAGGAGGCCAAGAGAATGCAACAAGTCTCAGAGGAGGCCCAGTGAAGGCCATAGAAATTGAGAGGAGGCCCAGAGAAGGCCAGGGAATTATAAAGGATGTTACAAAGGATGCCCAGAGAAGGTTAAAAAGGTGGAGAGGAGCCCCAGAGAAGGCCAGAGAAATCGAACGGAGGTCCAGAGATGGACAAGATGTGGAGAGGAGACCCAGAGAAGGCCAAAAGGCAGAGAGGAGGCCCAGAGAAGACCAAAGAAACAGAGGAAGCCCAGAGAAGACCAGAGAATATTAAAGAACGCCCAGAGTGGGTAAAAAAGTTGGAGAGGAGGCCCAGAGAAGACAAGAGAGATTGAATATAGGCGCAGAGAAGGCCAAAAGGCAGAAAGGAGGCCCAGAGAAGGCCAGAGACAATATAGGGAGAACCAGAGGAGGCTCAAGGACAGAGAAGAGGCCCAGAGAAGGCCACAGAATATTAAAGCAATCCCAGAGAAAGCCAACAGGCAGAGAGGAGGCCCAGAGAAGGCCAAAAGGGGAAGAGGAAGCCCAGAGAAAATGAAAGGAGGCCAGCAAAATACCAAATGACAGACAGGAGGTCCAGAAAAGGCCAAGAAAATCAAAGGCAGCCAAAGGAATGCCAAAACGCGGAGGAGAGGCCCAGAGTAGTACAGAGGAAATGAAAGGAGACCCAGAGGAGGCCAGAGAATGTCAAAGGACGCCCAGAGAAGGTTAAAAAGGTGGAGAGGAGGCCAGAGAATGTCAAAGGATGCCCAGAGAAGCTTAAAAAGGTGGAGAGGAGGCCAGAGAATTTCAAAGGATGCCCAGAGAAGGTTAAAAAGGTGGAGAGGAGGCCAGAGAATTTCAAAGGATGCCCAGAGAAGGTTAAAAAGGTGGAGAGGAGGCCCAGAGAAGGCCAGAGAAAATGAAAGGAGGCCCAGAGAAGGCCACAGAGTGAGAGGAGGCCCAGAGAAGGACAGAGAAATGCAAAGGAGGCCCACAGATGGACAAGAGGTGGAGAGGAGGTCCAGAGAACGTCAGAGAGAAAGTAAGGACGCCCAGAGATGTGCAAAGTGCAGACAGGAGGCCCAGAGAAGGCCAGAGGAAATGAAAGGAGATCCAGAGAAGGCCAAAAGTCCGAAGGAGGTGAGAGGAGGCCAAAAGGCGGAGAGGAGAACCAAAGAAAATGAAGTGAGGCCATGAGAAGGCCAAAAGGCAAAGGGAAGGCCAAAACGTTGAGAGGAGACCCAAAGAAAGGCAGAGACAGTGAAAGCAGGCCCAGAGAAGGCCAGAGAGAATATAAGGAGGCCCCGAGAAGTCCAAAACACAGAGAGGAGGCCCAGAGAAATACAGAGAAAATGAAAGGATTCCCAGAAAAGGCCAGAGAGAATATAGGGAGCCCCGGAAGAGGCTAAAAGACAGAGAGGAGGCCAAGAGAATGCAACAAGTCTCAGAGGAGGCCCAGTGAAGGCCATAGAAATTGAGAGGAGGCCCAGAGAAGGCCAGGGAATTATAAAGGATGTTACAAAGGATGCCCAGAGAAGGTTAAAAAGGTGGAGAGGAGCCCCAGAGAAGGCCAGAGAAATCGAACGGAGGTCCAGAGATGGACAAGATGTGGAGAGGAGACCCAGAGAAGGCCAAAAGGCAGAGAGGAGGCCCAGAGAAGACCAAAGAAACAGAGGAAGCCCAGAGAAGACCAGAGAATATTAAAGAACGCCCAGAGTGGGTAAAAAAGTTGGAGAGGAGGCCCAGAGAAGACAAGAGAGATTGAATATAGGTGCAGAGAAGGCCAAAAGGCAGAAAGGAGGCCCAGAGAAGGCCAGAGACAAAATAGGGAGAACCAGAGGAGGCTCAAGGACAGAGAAGGGGCCCACAGAGAAGGCCACAGAAAATATAGGTAGAACCAGAAGAGGCTCAAGGACAGAGAGGAGGCCCAGAGAAGGCCACAGAAAATATAGGGAGAACCAGAAGAGGCTCAAGGACAGAGAGGAGGCCCAGAGAAGGCCACAGAGTAAAAGGAGGCCCAGAGAAGGCCACAGAAAATATAGGGAGAACCAGAAGAGGCTCAAGGACAGAGAGGAGGCCCAGAGAAGGCCACAGAAAATATAGGGAGAACCAGAAGAGGCTCAAGGACAGAGAAGAGGCCCAGAGAAGGCCACAGAGTGAGAGGAGGCCCAGAGAAGGCCACAGAAATGCAAAGGAGACCCAGAGAAGGCCACAGAAATGCAAAGGAGACCCAGAGATGGACAAGAGGTGGAGAGGAGGTCCAGAGAACGTCAGAGAAATTAAGAACGCCCAGAGATGTGCAAAGTGCAGACAGGAGGCCCAGAGAAGGCCAGAGGAAATGAAAGGAGATCCAGAGAAGGCCAAAAGTCCGAAGGAGGTGAGAGGAGGCCAAAAGGCGGAGAGGAGAACCAAAGAAAATGAAGTGAGGCCATGAGAAGGCCAAAAGGCAAAGGGAAGGCCAAAACGTTGAGAGGAGACCCAAAGAAAGGCAGAGACAGTGAAAGCAGGCCCAGAGAAGGCCAGAGAGAATATAAGGAGGCCCCGAGAAGTCCAAAACACAGAGAGGAGGCCCAGAGAAATACAGAGAAAATGAAAGGATTCCCAGAAAAGGCCAGAGAGAATATAGGGAGCCCCGGAAGAGGCTAAAAGACAGAGAGGAGGCCAAGAGAATGCAACAAGTCTCAGAGGAGGCCCAGTGAAGGCCATAGAAATTGAGAGGAGGCCCAGAGAAGGCCAGGGAATTATAAAGGATGTTACAAAGGATGCCCAGAGAAGGTTAAAAAGGTGGAGAGGAGCCCCAGAGAAGGCCAGAGAAATCGAACGGAGGTCCAGAGATGGACAAGATGTGGAGAGGAGACCCAGAGAAGGCCAAAAGGCAGAGAGGAGGCCCAGAGAAGACCAAAGAAACAGAGGAAGCCCAGAGAAGACCAGAGAATATTAAAGAACGCCCAGAGTGGGTAAAAAAGTTGGAGAGGAGGCCCAGAGAAGACAAGAGAGATTGAATATAGGCGCAGAGAAGGCCAAAAGGCAGAAAGGAGGCCCAGAGAAGGCCAGAGACAATATAGGGAGAACCAGAGGAGGCTCAAGGACAGAGAAGAGGCCCAGAGAAGGCCACAGAATATTAAAGCAATCCCAGAGAAAGTCAACAGGCAGAGAGGAGGCCCAGAGAAGGCCAAAAGGGGAAGAGGAAGCCCAGAGAAAATGAAAGGAGGCCAGCAAAAATACCAAATGACAGACAGGAGGTCCAGAAAAGGCCAAGAAAATCAAAGGCAGCCAAAGGAATGCCAAAACGCGGAGGAGAGGCCCAGAGTAGTACAGAGGAAATGAAAGGAGACCCAGAGGAGGCCAGAGAATGTCAAAGGACGCCCAGAGAAGGTTAAAAGGTGGAGAGGAGGCCAGAGAATGTCAAAGGATGCCCAGAGAAGCTTAAAAAGGTGGAGAGGAGGCCAGAGAATTTCAAAGGATGCCCAGAGAAGGTTAAAAAGGTGGAGAGGAGGCCAGAGAATTTCAAAGGATGCCCAGAGAAGGTTAAAAAGGTGGAGAGGAGGCCCAGAGAAGGCCAGAGAAAATGAAAGGAGGCCCAGAGAAGGCCACAGAGTGAGAGGAGGCCCAGAGAAGGACAGAGAAATGCAAAGGAGGCCCACAGATGGACAAGAGGTGGAGAGGAGGTCCAGAGAACGTCAGAGAGAAAGTAAGGACGCCCAGAGATGTGCAAAGTGCAGACAGGAGGCCCAGAGAAGGCCAGAGGAAATGAAAGGAGATCCAGAGAAGGCCAAAAGTCCGAAGGAGGTGAGAGGAGGCCAAAAGGCGGAGAGGAGAACCAAAGAAAATGAAGTGAGGCCATGAGAAGGCCAAAAGGCAAAGGGAAGGCCAAAACGTTGAGAGGAGACCCAAAGAAAGGCAGAGACAGTGAAAGCAGGCCCAGAGAAGGCCAGAGAGAATATAAGGAGGCCCCGAGAAGTCCAAAACACAGAGAGGAGGCCCAGAGAAATACAGAGAAAATGAAAGGATTCCCAGAAAAGGCCAGAGAGAATATAGGGAGCCCCGGAAGAGGCTAAAAGACAGAGAGGAGGCCAAGAGAATGCAACAAGTCTCAGAGGAGGCCCAGTGAAGGCCATAGAAATTGAGAGGAGGCCCAGAGAAGGCCAGAGAATTATAAAGGATGTTACAAAGGATGCCCAGAGAAGGGTAAAAAGGTGGAGAGGAGCCCCAGAGAAGGCCAGAGAAATCGAACGGAGGTCCAGAGATGGACAAGATGTGGAGAGGAGACCCAGAGAAGGCCAAAAGGCAGAGAGGAGGCCCAGAGAAGACCAAAGAAACAGAGGAAGCCCAGAGAAGACCAGAGAATATTAAAGAACGCCCAGAGTGGGTAAAAAAGTTGGAGAGGAGGCCCAGAGAAGACAAGAGAGATTGAATATAGGCGCAGAGAAGGCCAAAAGGCAGAAAGGAGGCCCAGAGAAGGCCAGAGACAATATAGGGAGAACCAGAAGAGCCTCAAGAACAGAGAGGAGGCCCAGAGAAGGCCAAAAGGGGAAGAGGAAGCCCAGAGAAAATGAAAGGAGGCCAGCAAAATACCAAATGACAGACAGGAGGTCCAGAAAAGGCCAAAAAAAATCAAAGACGCCAAAGGAATGCCAAAACGCGGAGGAGAGGCCCAGAGTAGTACAGAGGAAATGAAAGGAGACCCAGACAAAGCCAAAAGGCAGAGAGGAGGCCCAGAGAAGGCCAGAGAAAATGAGTGGAGGCCCAGAGAAGGCCAGAGAAATCGAACGGAGGTCCAGAGATGGACAAGATGTGGAGAGGAGACCCAGAGAAGGCCAAAAGGCAGAGAGGAGGCCCAGAGAAGACCAAAGAAACAGAGGAAGCCCAGAGAAGACCAGAGAATATTAAAGAACGCCCAGAGTGGGTAAAAAAGTTGGAGAGGAGGCCCAGAGAAGACAAGAGAGATTGAATATAGGCGCAGAGAAGGCCAAAAGGCAGAAAGGAGGCCCAGAGAAGGCCAGAGACAATATAGGGAGAACCAGAAGAGCCTCAAGGACAGAGAAGAGGCCCAGAGAAGGCCACAGAATATTAAAGCAATCCCAGAGAAAGCCAACAGGCAGAGAGGAGGCCCAGAGAAGGCCAAAAGGGGAAGAGGAAGCCCAGAGAAAATGAAAGGAGGCCAGCAAAAATACCAAATGACAGACAGGAGGTCCAGAAAAGGCCAAGAAAATCAAAGGCAGCCAAAGGAATGCCAAAACGCGGAGGAGAGGCCCAGAGTAGTACAGAGGAAATGAAAGGAGACCCAGAGGAGGCCAGAGAATGTCAAAGGATGCCCAGAGAAGCTTAAAAAGGTGGAGAGGAGGCCAGAGAATGTCAAAGGATGCCCAGAGAAGCTTAAAAAGGTGGAGAGGAGGCCAGAGAATTTCAAAGGATGCCCAGAGAAGGTTAAAAAGGTGGAGAGGAGGCCCAGAGAAGGCCAGAGAAAATGAAAGGAGGCCCAGAGAAGGCCACAGAGTGAGAGGAGGCCCAGAGAAGGACAGAGAAATGCAAAGGAGGCCCACAGATGGACAAGAGGTGGAGAGGAGGTCCAGAGAACGTCAGAGAGAAAGTAAGGACGCCCAGAGATGTGCAAAGTGCAGACAGGAGGCCCAGAGAAGGCCAGAGGAAATGAAAGGAGATCCAGAGAAGGCCAAAAGTCCGAAGGAGGTGAGAGGAGGCCAAAGGCGGAGAGGAGAACCAAAGAAAATGAAGTGAGGCCATGAGAAGGCCAAAAGGCAAAGGGAAGGCCAAAACGTTGAGAGGAGACCCAAAGAAAGGCAGAGACAGTGAAAGCAGGCCCAGAGAAGGCCAGAGAGAATATAAGGAGGCCCCGAGAAGTCCAAAACACAGAGAGGAGGCCCAGAGAAATACAGAGAAAATGAAAGGATTCCCAGAAAAGGCCAGAGAGAATATAGGGAGCCCCGGAAGAGGCTAAAAGACAGAGAGGAGGCCAAGAGAATGCAACAAGTCTCAGAGGAGGCCCAGTGAAGGCCATAGAAATTGAGAGGAGGCCCAGAGAAGGCCAGAGACAAAATAGGGAGAACCAGAGGAGGCTCAAGGACAGAGAAGGGGCCCACAGAGAAGGCCACAGAAAATATAGGTAGAACCAGAAGAGGCTCAAGGACAGAGAGGAGGCCCAGAGAAGGCCACAGACAATATAGGGAGAACCAGAAGAGGCTCAAGGACAGAGAGGAGGCCCAGAGAAGGCCACAGAAAATATAGGGAGAACCAGAAGAGGCTCAAGGACAGAGAAGGAGGCCCAGAGAAGGCCACAGAGTGAGAGGAGGCCCAGAGAAGGCCACAGAAATGCAAAGGAGACCCAGAGAAGGCCACAGAAATGCAAAGGAGACCCAGAGATGGACAAGAGGTGGAGAGGAGGTCCAGAGAACGTCAGAGAGAATTAAGGAACGCCCAGAGATGTGCAAAGTGCAGACAGGAGGCCCAGAGAAGGCCAGAGGAAATGAAAGGAGATCCAGAGAAGGCCAAAAGTCCGAAGGAGGTGAGAGGAGGCCAAAAGGCGGAGAGGAGAACCAAAGAAAATGAAGTGAGGCCATGAGAAGGCCAAAAGGCGAAGGGAAGGCCAAAACGTTGAGAGGAGACCCAAAGAAAGGCAGAGACAGTGAAAGCAGGCCCAGAGAAGGCCAGAGAGAATATAAGGAGGCCCCGAGAAGTCCAAAACACAGAGAGGAGGCCCAGAGAAATACAGAGAAAATGAAAGGATTCCCAGAAAAGGCCAGAGAGAATATAGGGAGCCCCGGAAGAGGCTAAAAGACAGAGAGGAGGCCAAGAGAATGCAACAAGTCTCAGAGGAGGCCCAGTGAAGGCCATAGAAATTGAGAGGAGGCCCAGAGAAGGCCAGAGAATTATAAAGGATGTTACAAAGGATGCCCAGAGAAGGGTAAAAAGGTGGAGAGGAGCCCCAGAGAAGGCCAGAGAAATCGAACGGAGGTCCAGAGATGGACAAGATGTGGAGAGGAGACCCAGAGAAGGCCAAAAGGCAGAGAGGAGGCCCAGAGAAGACCAAAGAAACAGAGGAAGCCCAGAGAAGACCAGAGAATATTAAAGAACGCCCAGAGTGGGTAAAAAAGTTGGAGAGGAGGCCCAGAGAAGACAAGAGAGATTGAATATAGGCGCAGAGAAGGCCAAAAGGCAGAAAGGAGGCCCAGAGAAGGCCAGAGACAATATAGGGAGAACCAGAGGAGGCTCAAGGACAGAGAAGAGGCCCAGAGAAGGCCACAGAATATTAAAGCAATCCCAGAGAAAGTCAACAGGCAGAGAGGAGGCCCAGAGAAGGCCAAAAGGGGAAGAGGAAGCCCAGAGAAAATGAAAGGAGGCCAGCAAAAATACCAAATGACAGACAGGAGGTCCAGAAAAGGCCAAGAAAATCAAAGGCAGCCAAAGGAATGCCAAAACGCGGAGGAGAGGCCCAGAGTAGTACAGAGGAAATGAAAGGAGACCCAGAGGAGGCCAGAGAATGTCAAAGGACGCCCAGAGAAGGTTAAAAAGGTGGAGAGGAGGCCAGAGAATGTCAAAGGATGCCCAGAGAAGCTTAAAAAGGTGGAGAGGAGGCCAGAGAATTTCAAAGGATGCCCAGAGAAGGTTAAAAAGGTGGAGAGGAGGCCAGAGAATTTCAAAGGATGCCCAGAGAAGGTTAAAAAGGTGGAGAGGAGGCCCAGAGAAGGCCAGAGAAAATGAAAGGAGGCCCAGAGAAGGCCACAGAGTGAGAGGAGGCCCAGAGAAGGACAGAGAAATGCAAAGGAGGCCCACAGATGGACAAGAGGTGGAGAGGAGGTCCAGAGAACGTCAGAGAGAAAGTAAGGACGCCCAGAGATGTGCAAAGTGCAGACAGGAGGCCCAGAGAAGGCCAGAGGAAATGAAAGGAGATCCAGAGAAGGCCAAAAGTCCGAAGGAGGTGAGAGGAGGCCAAAAGGCGGAGAGGAGAACCAAAGAAAATGAAGTGAGGCCATGAGAAGGCCAAAAGGCAAAGGGAAGGCCAAAACGTTGAGAGGAGACCCAAAGAAAGGCAGAGACAGTGAAAGCAGGCCCAGAGAAGGCCAGAGAGAATATAAGGAGGCCCCGAGAAGTCCAAAACACAGAGAGGAGGCCCAGAGAAGTACAGAGGAAATGAAAGGATACCCAGAGGAGGCCAGAGAATTTTAAAGGATGCCCAGAGAAGGTAAAAAAGGTGGAGAGGAGACCCAGAGAAGGCCAGAAAAAATGAAAGGAGGCCCTGAGAATGCGAAAAATGGGAGATGAGGCACAGAGAAGGGTAGAGAAAATGAAAGGAGGCCCAGAGAAGGCCAGAGACAATATAGGGAGAACCAGAAGAGGCTCAAGGACAGAGAGGAGGCCCAAAGAAGGCCAGAGACAATATAGGGAGAACCAGAAGAGGCTCAAGGACAGAGAGGAGGCCCAGAGAAGGCCACAGAGTGAGACGAGGCCCAGAGAAGGCCATAGACAATATAGGGAGAACCAGAAGAGGCTCAAGGACAGAGAGGAGGCCCAGAGAAGGCCACAGAAAATATAGGGAGAACCAGAAGAGGCTCAAGGACAGAGAGGAGGCCCAGAGAAGGCCACAGAGTGAGAGGAGGCCCAGAGAAGGCCACAGAAATGCAAAGGAGACCCAGAGAAGGCCACAGAAATGCAAAGGAGACCCAGAGATGGACAAGAGGTGGAGAGGAGGTCCAGAGAACGTCAGAGAGAAAGTAAGGACGCCCAGAGATGTGCAAAGTGCAGACAGGAGGCCCAGAGAAGGCCAGAGGAAATGAAAGGAGATCCAGAGAAGGCCAAAAGTCCGAAGGAGGTGAGAGAAGGCCAAAAGGCGGAGAGGAGAACCAAAGAAAATGAAGTGAGGCCATGAGAAGGCCAAAAGGCGAAGGGAAGGCCAAAACGTTGAGAGGAGACCCAAAGAAAGGCAGAGACAGTGAAAGCAGGCCCAGAGAAGGCCAGAGAGAATATAAGGAGGCCCCGAGAAGTCCAAAACACAGAGAGGAGGCCCAGAGAAATACAGAGAAAATGAAAGGATTCCCAGAAAAGGCCAGAGAGAATATAGGGAGCCCCGGAAGAGGCTAAAAGACAGAGAGGAGGCCAAGAGAATGCAACAAGTCTCAGAGGAGGCCCAGTGAAGGCCATAGAAATTGAGAGGAGGCCCAGAGAAGGCCAGAGAATTATAAAGGATGTTACAAAGGATGCCCAGAGAAGGTTAAAAAGGTGGAGAGGAGCCCCAGAGAAGGCCAGAGAAATCGAACGGAGGTCCAGAGATGGACAAGATGTGGAGAGGAGACCCAGAGAAGGCCAAAAGGCAGAGAGGAGGCCCAGAGAAGACCAAAGAAACAGAGGAAGCCCAGAGAAGACCAGAGAATATTAAAGAACGCCCAGAGTGGGTAAAAAAGTTGGAGAGGAGGCCCAGAGAAGACAAGAGAGATTGAATATAGGCGCAGAGAAGGCCAAAAGGCAGAAAGGAGGCCCAGAGAAGGCCAGAGACAATATAGGGAGAACCAGAGGAGGCTCAAGGACAGAGAAGAGGCCCAGAGAAGGCCACAGAATATTAAAGCAATCCCAGAGAAAGCCAACAGGCAGAGAGGAGGCCCAGAGAAGGCCAAAAGGGGAAGAGGAAGCCCAGAGAAAATGAAAGGAGGCCAGCAAAAATACCAAATGACAGACAGGAGGTCCAGAAAAGGCCAAGAAAATCAAAGGCAGCCAAAGGAATGCCAAAACGCGGAGGAGAGGCCCAGAGTAGTACAGAGGAAATGAAAGGAGACCCAGAGGAGGCCAGAGAATGTCAAAGGACGCCCAGAGAAGGTTAAAAAGGTGGAGAGGAGGCCAGAGAATGTCAAAGGATGCCCAGAGAAGTTTAAAAAGGTGGAGAGGAGGCCAGAGAATTTCAAAGGATGCCCAGAGAAGGTTAAAAAGGTGGAGAGGAGGCCAGAGAATTTCAAAGGATGCCCAGAGAAGGTTAAAAAGGTGGAGAGGAGGCCCAGAGAAGGCCAGAGAAAATGAAAGGAGGCCCAGAGAAGGCCACAGAGTGAGAGGAGGCCCAGAGAAGGACAGAGAAATGCAAAGGAGGCCCACAGATGGACAAGAGGTGGAGAGGAGGTCCAGAGAACGTCAGAGAGAAAGTAAGGACGCCCAGAGATGTGCAAAGTGCAGACAGGAGGCCCAGAGAAGGCCAGAGGAAATGAAAGGAGATCCAGAGAAGGCCAAAAGTCCGAAGGAGGTGAGAGGAGGCCAAAAGGCGGAGAGGAGAACCAAAGAAAATGAAGTGAGGCCATGAGAAGGCCAAAAGGCAAAGGGAAGGCCAAAACGTTGAGAGGAGACCCAAAGAAAGGCAGAGACAGTGAAAGCAGGCCCAGAGAAGGCCAGAGAGAATATAAGGAGGCCCCGAGAAGTCCAAAACACAGAGAGGAGGCCCAGAGAAGTACAGAGGAAATGAAAGGATACCCAGAGGAGGCCAGAGAATTTTAAAGGATGCCCAGAGAAGGTAAAAAAGGTGGAGAGGAGACCCAGAGAAGGCCAGAAAAAATGAAAGGAGGCCCTGAGAATGCGAAAAATGGGAGAGGAGACACAGAGAAGGGTAGAGAAAATGAAAGGAGGCCCAGAGAAGGCCAGAGACAATATAGGGAGAACCAGAAGAGGCTCAAGGACAGAGAGGAGGCCCAAAGAAGGCCAGAGAAAATATAGGGAGAACCAGAAGAGGCTCAAGGACAGAGAGGAGGCCCAGAGAAGGCCAAAAGGGGAAGAGGAAGCCCAGAGAAAATGAAAGGAGGCCAGCAAAATACCAAATGACAGAGAGGAGGTCCAGATAAGGCCAAAAAAAATCAAAGGCGGCCAAGGGAAGGCCAAAATGTGGTGAGGACTCCCAGGGAAGTACAGAGGAAATGAGAGAAAATCCAGAGGAGGCCAGAGAATATAAAAGCAGTCCCAGAGAAGGTTAAAAAGGTGGAGAGGAGGCCCAGAGAAGGCCAGAGAAAATATAGGGAGAACCAGAAGAGGCTCAAGGACAGAGAGGAGGCCCAGAGAAGGCCACAGAAAATATAGGGAGAACCAGAAGAGGCTCAAGGACAGAGAGGAGGCCCAAAGAAGGCCACAGAAAATATAGGGAGAACCAGAAGAGGCTCAAGGACAGAGAGGAGGCCCAGAGAAGGCCACAGAGTGAGAGGAGGCCCAGAGAAGGCCACAGAAATGCAAAGGAGACCCAGAGAAGGCCACAGAAATGCAAAGGAGACCCAGAGATGGACAAGAGGTGGAGAGGAGGTCCAGAGAACGTCAGAGAGAAAGTAAGGACGCCCAGAGATGTGCAAAGTGCAGACAGGAGGCCCAGAGAAGGCCAGAGGAAATGAAAGGAGATCCAGAGAAGGCCAAAAGTCCGAAGGAGGTGAGAGAAGGCCAAAAGGCGGAGAGGAGAACCAAAGAAAATGAAGTGAGGCCATGAGAAGGCCAAAAGGCGAAGGGAAGGCCAAAACATTGAGAGGAGACCCAAAGAAAGGCAGAGACAGTGAAAGCAGGCCCAGAGAAGGCCAGAGAGAATATAAGGAGGCCCCGAGAAGTCCAAAACACAGAGAGGAGGCCCAGAGAAATACAGAGAAAATGAAAGGATTCCCAGAAAAGGCCAGAGAGAATATAGGGAGCCCCGGAAGAGGCTAAAAGACAGAGAGGAGGCCAAGAGAATGCAACAAGTCTCAGAGGAGGCCATAGAAAAAGAGAGGAGGCCCAGAGAAGGCCAGAGAATTATAAAGGATGCCCAGAGAAGGTGAAAAAGTTGGAGAGGAGACCCAGAGAAGGCCAGAGAAATCGAAAGGAGGCCTAGAGAAGGCCAAAAGGGGAAGAGGAAGCCCAGAGAAAATGAAAGGAGACCAGCAAAATACCAAATGACAGACAGGAGGTCCAGAAAAGGCCAAAAAATATCAAAGGCATCCAAAGGAAGGCCAAAACACGGTGAGGAGTCCCAGAGAAGTACAGAGGAAATGAAAGGAAACGCAGAGGAGGTCAGAGAATTATAAAGGATGCCCAGAGAAGGTTGAAAAAGGTGGAGAGGAGACACAGAAGGCCAGATAAAATGAAAGGAGGCCCAGAGATGGACAAGAGGTGGAGAGGAGGTCCGGAGAAGGTCAGAGAATATTAAAGGACACCCAGAGAATCTTGAAAATGTGGAGAGGAGGCCAGGAGAAGGCCAGAGTAAAGGAAAGGAGGCCCAGAAAATGCGAAAAATCAGAGAAGAGACCCAGAGAACGCCACAGAAAATGAAAGGAGGCCCAGAAAAGGGCGCAGAAGGGTAAGTAAGTCAGTCGCTGCTTCAGAGTGGAGGCCCAGAGAAGGGCGCAGAAAGGGTAAGTAAATCGGTGAGCTGCCAAGGTGGCCCAGAAGAGGGCGCAACAGAGGAAGTCAGTGGGTCGCAGAGGAACACCAGCAGAACACCAGCAAAAGGCGCAAGAGAGGAAGTCGGTGTGTCGGAGAGGAGCCCCAGCAGAGGGCGCAAGAGAGTAAGTCAGTGTGTTGGAGAGGAGGCCCAGCAGAGGGCTCAAGAGAGTATGTTTGTGTGAAAGGGAGGCCCAGCAGAGGGTGCAAGAGAGTAAGTCGTTGGGTCAGAGGGGAGGCCCAGAAAAGAGAAGAAGCCCAGAAAAGGGCGCAGAAGGGTAAGTGAGTAAGTCGCTGCTTCAGAGAGGAGGCCCAGAGAAGGGCGCAAGAGAGTAAGTTGGTGGGTCAGAGAGGAGCCCAGGAAAGGGCGCAGAAGGGTAAATGAGTCGGTGCATCGCAGAGGAGGCCCAGAAAAAGGCGCAGAAGGGTAAGTAAGTCGGTGGGTCGGCGAGGAGCCCCTTGAAAGCGCAGAGACGAGTAAGTAAGTTGGTGGGATGGAGAGAAGGCCCAGAAAGGGCACAGAAGGGAAAGTAAGTCGGTGTGCCGGAGAAGAGGCCCAGAACAGGGCACACAAGGGTAAGTATGTCTGTGGGAAGGAGAGGAAGCGCAGAAGAGTGTGCAGAAGAGAAAGTCGGTAGGTTGGAGAGCCTCCCCAGAGAAGGGCGCCAAAGAGTAAGTCGGTGGGTCAAAGGGGAGGCCCAGCAGAGGGCGCAGAAGGGAAAGTAAGTCGGTGGGTCGGATGGAAGGTCCATAAAAGGGCGCAAGAGAGTAAGTCGTTGTGTTGGAGAGGAGTCCCATAAGAGGGCGCAGAAGAGTAAGGCGGCGCGTTGGAGAGCAGGCCCAGAGAACGGCGCAGAAGGGTAAGTCAGTCTCAGTGGGACATAGAAGCGGCCCAGAAGAGGGCGCAGAAGGTAAGAAATTCACTGCGTCGGTGAGGAGCCCCAGAAAAGTGCGCAGAAGGGTAAGGAAGTCCGTTGGACGGAGAAGAAGCCCCAGAAAAGGGCGCAGAAGGGTAAATAAGTCGGTGCATCGCAGAGGAGGCCCAGAAAAAGGCGCAGAAGGGTAAGTAAGTCGGTGGGTGGGCGAGGAGCCCCTTGAAAGCGCAGAGACGAGTAAGTAAGTTGGTGGGAGGGAGAGAAGGCCCAGAAAGGGCACAGAAGGGAAAGTAAGTCGGTGGGTTGATGGAAGGTCCATAAAAGGGCGCAAGAGAGTAAGTCGTTGTGTTGGAGAGGAGTCCCATAAGAGGGCGCAGAAGAGTAAGGCGGTGGGTCGGAGAGCAGGCCCAGAGAACGGCGCAGAAGGGTAAATCAGTCAGTGGGACATAGAAGAGGCCCAGAAGAGGGTGCAGAAGGGTAAGTAAGTCGCTGGTTACGGAGAGGAGGCCCAGAAAAGTGCGCAGAAGGGTAAGTAAGTCCGTTGGACGGAGAAGAAGCCCAGAGAAGGACGCAGAAGGGTAAATAAGTCGGTGGTACTGAAAGGAGGCCCAGAAAAGGGTGCAGAAGGGTAAGTAAGTCCGTTGGACAGAGAAGAAGCCCAGAGAAGGACGCAGAAGGGTAAATAAGTCGGTGGTACTGAAAGGAGGCCCAGAAAAGGGCGCAGAAAGGGTAAGTAAATCGGTGGGCTGCCAAGGTGGCCCAGAAGAGGGCGCAACAGAGGAAGTCAGTGGGTCGCAGAGGAACACCAGCAGAACACCAGCAGAAGGCGCAAGAGAGGAAGTCGGTGTGTCGGAGAGGAGCCCCAGCAGAGGGCACAAGAGAGTAAGTCGGTGTGTTGGAGAGGAGGCCCAGCAGAGGGCGCAAGAGAGTATGTTTGTGTGAAAGGGAGGCCCAGCAGAGGGTGCAAGAGAGTAAGTCGTTGGGTCAGAGGGGAGGCCCAGAAAAGAGAAGAAGCCCAGAAAAGGGCGCAGAAGGGTACGTAAGTAAGTCGCTGCTTCAGAGAGGAGGCCCAGAGAAGGGCGCAAGAGAGTAAGTTGGTGGGTCAGAGAGGAGCCCAGGAAAGGGCGCAGAAGGGTAAATGAGTCGGTGCATCGCAGAGGAGGCCCAGAAAAAGGCGCAGAAGGGTAAGTAAGTCGGTGGGTCGGCGAGGAGCCCCTTGAAAGCGCAGAGACGAGTAAGTAAGTTGGTGGGATGGAGAGAAGGCCCAGAAAGGGCACAGAAGGGAAAGTAAGTCGGTGTGCCGGAGAAGAGGCCCAGAACAGGGCACACAAGGGTAAGTATGTCTGTGGGAAGGAGAGGAAGCGCAGAAGAGTGTGCAGAAGAGAAAGTCGGTAGGTTGGAGAGCCTCCCCAGAGAAGGGCGCAAAAGAGTAAGTCGGTGGGTCAAAGGGGAGGCCCAGCTGAGGGCGCAGAAGGGAAAGTAAGTCGGTGGGTTGATGGAAGGTCCATAAAAGGGCGCAAGAGAGTAAGTCGTTGTGTTGGAGAGGAGTCCCATAAGAGGGCGCAGAAGAGTAAGGCGGTGGGTCGGAGAGCAGGCCCAGAGAACGGCGCAGAAGGGTAAATCAGTCAGTGGGACATAGAAGAGGCCCAGAAGAGGGTGCAGAAGGGTAAGTAAGTCGCTGGTTACGGAGAGGAGCCCCAGAAAAGTGCGCAGAAGGGTAAGTAAGTCCGTTGGACGGAGAAGAAGCCCAGAGAAGGACGCAGAAGGGTAAATAAGTCGGTGGTACTGAAAGGAGGCCCAGAAAAGGGCGCAGAAGGGTAAGTAAGTCAGTCGCTGCTTCAGAGTGGAGGCCCAGAGAAGGGCGCAGAAAGGGTAAGTGAATCGGTGGGCTGCCAAGGTGGCCCAGAAGAGGGCGCAACAGAGGAAGTCAGTGGGTCGCAGAGGAACACCAGCAGAACACCAGCAGAAGGCGCAAGAGAGGAAGTCGGTGTGTCGGAGAGGAGCCCCAGCAGAGGGCGCAAGAGAGTAAGTCGGTGTGTTGGAGAGGAGGCCCAGCAGAGGGCGCAAGAGAGTATGTTTGTGTGAATGGGAGGCCCAGCAGAGGGTGCAAGAGAGTAAGTCGTTGGGTCAGAGGGGAGGCCCAGAAAAGAGAAGAAGCCCAGAAAAGGGCGCAGAAGGGTAAGTAAGTCGCTTGTTATGGAGAGGAGGCCCAGAAAAGCGTGCAGAAGGGTAAGTAAGTCCTTTGGTCGGAGAAGAAGCCCAGAGAAGGGCGCAGAAGGGTAAGTAAATCGGTGGGCTGCAAAGGTGGCCCAGAAGAGGGCGCAACAGAGGAAGTCAGTGGGTCGCAGAGGAACACCTGCAGAAGGCACAAGAGAGTAAGTCGGTGTGTCGAAGAGGAGCCCCAGCAGAGGGCGCAGAAGGGTAAGTAAGTCGCTGGTTACGGAGAGGAGGCCCAGAAAAATGCGCAGAACGGTAAGTAAGTCCGTTGGACGGAGAAGAAGCCCAGAGAAGGACGCAGAAGGGTAAATAAGTCGGTGGTACTGAAAGGAGGCCCAGAAAATGGCGCAGAAGGGTAAGTCGCTGCTTCATAGTGGAGGCCCAGAGAAGGGCGCAGAAAGGGTAAGTAAATCGGTGGGCTGCCAAGGTGGCCCAGAAGAGGGCGCAACAGAGGAAGTCAGTGGGTCGCAGAGGAACACCAGCAGAACACCAGCAGAAGGCGCAAGAGAGGAAGTCGGTGTGTCGGAGAGGAGCCCCAGCAGAGGGCGCAAGAGAGTAAGTCGGTGTGTTGGAGAGGAGGCCCAGCAGAGGGCGGAAGAGAGTATGTTTGTGTGAAAGGGAGGCCCAGCAGAGGGTGCAAGAGAGTAAGTCGTTGGGTCAGAGGGGAGGCCCAGAAAAGAGAAGAAGCCCAGAAAAGGGCGCAGAAGGGTAAATAAGTATGTCGCTGCTTCAGAGAGGAGGCCAAGAGAAGGGCGCAAAAGAGTAAGTTGGTGGGTCAAAGGGGAGGCCCAGCAGAGGGCGCAGAAGGGAAAGTAAGTTGGTGGGTCCGATGGAAGGTCCATAAAAGGGCGCAAGAGAGTAAGTCGTTGTGTTGGAGAGGAGTCCCATAAGAGGGCGCAGAAGAGTAAGGCGGCGCATTGGAGAGCAGGCCCAGAGAACGGCGCAGAAGGGTAAATCAGTCAGTGGGACATAGAAGAGGCCCAGAAGAGGGTGCAGAAGGGTAAGTAAGTCGCTGGTTACGGAGAGGAGGCCCAGAAGAGGGTGCAGAAGGGTAAGTAAGTCCGTTGGACGGAGAAGAAGCCCAGAGAAGGACGCAGAAGGGTAAATAAGTCGGTGGTACTGAAAGGAGGCCCAGAAAAGGGTGCAGAAGGGTAAGTAAGTCCGTTGGACAGAGAAGAAGCCCAGAGAACGACGCAGAAGGGTAAATAAGTCGGTGGTACTGAAAGGAGGCCAAGAAAAGGGCGCAGAAGGGTAAGTAAGTCAGTCGCTGCTTCAGAGTGGAGGCCCAGAGAAGGGCGCAGAAGGGTAAGTAAGTAAGTCGCCGCTTCAGAGAGGAGGCCAAGAGAAGGGCGCAAGAGAGTAAGTTGGTGGGTCAAAGGGGAGGCCCAGCAGAGGGCGCAGAAGGGAAAGTAAGTCGGTGGGTCGGATGGAAGGTCCATAAAAGGGCGCAAGAGAGTAAGTCGTTGTGTTGGAGAGGAGGCCCAGAAAAGTGCTCAGAAGGGTAAGTAAGTCCGTTGGACGGAGAAGAAGCCCAGAGAAGGACGCAGAAGGGTAAATAAGTCGGTGGTACTGAAAGGAGGCCCAGAAAAGGGCGCAGAAGGGTAAGTCGCTGCTTCATAGTGGAGGCCCAGAGAACTGCGCAGAAAGGGTAAGTAAATCGGTGGGCTGCCAAGGTGGCCCAGAAGAGGGCGCAACAGAGGAAGTCAGTGAGTCATAGAGGAACACCAGCAGAACACCAGCAGAAGGCGCAAGAGAGGAAGTCGGTGTGTCGGAGAGGAGCCCCAGCAGAGGGCGCAAGAGAGTAAGTCGGGGTGTTTGAGAGGATTCCCATAAGAGGGCGCAGAAGAGTAAGGCGGCGCATTGGAGAGCAGGCCCAGAGAACGGCGCAGAAGGGTAAATCAGTCAGTGGGACATAGAAGAAGCCCAGAAGAGGGTGCAGAAGGGTAAGTAAGTCGCTGGTTACGGAGAGGAGGCCCAGAAAAGTGCGCAGAAGGGTAAGTAAGTCCGTTGGACGGAGAAGAAGCCCAGAGAAGGACGAAGAAGGGTAAATAAGTCGGTGGTACTGAAAGGAGGCCCAGTAAAGGGTGCAGAAGGGTAAGTAAGTCAGTCGCTGCTTCAGAGTGGAGGCCCAGAGAAGGGCGCAGAAAGGGTATGTAAATCGGTGGGCTGCCAAGGTGGCCCAGAAGAGGGCGCAACAGAGGAAGTCAGTGGGTCGCAGAGGAACACCAGCAGAACACCAGCAGAAGGCGCAAGAGAGGAAGTCGGTGTGTCGGAGAGGAGCCCCAGCAGAGGGCACAAGAGAGTAAGTCGGTGTGTTGGAGAGGAGGCCCAGCAGAGGGCGCAAGAGAGTATGTTTGTGAGAATGGGAGGCCCAGCAGAGGGTGCAAGAGAGTATGTTTGTGTGAAAGGGAGGCCCAGCAGAGGGTGCAAGAGAGTAAGTCGTTGAGTCAGAGGGGAGGCCCAGAAAGAGAAGAAGCCCAGAAAAGGGCGCAGAAGGGTAAGTAAGTCGCTTGTTATGGAGAGGAGGCCCAGAAAAGCGTGCAGAAGGGTAAGTAAGTCCTTTGGTCGGAGAAGAAGCCCAGAGAAGGGCGCAGAAGGGTAAGTAAATCGGTGGGCTGCAAAGGTGGCCCAGAAGAGGGCGCAACAGAGGAAGTCAGTGGGTCGTAGAGGAACACCTGCAGAAGGCACAAGAGAGTAAGTCGGTGTGTCGGAGAGGAGGCCCAGCAGAGGGCTCAAGAGAGTATGTTTGTGTGAAAGGGAGGCCCAGCAGAGGGTGCAAGAGAGTAAGTCGTTGGGTCAGAGGGGAGGCCCAGAAAAGAGAAGAAGCCCAGAAAAGGGCGCAGAAGGGTAAGTAAGTAAGTCGCCGCTTCAGAGAGGAGGCCAAGAGAAGGGCGCAAAAGAGTAAGTCGGTGGGTCAAAGGGGAGGCCCAGCAGAGGGCGCAGAAGGGAAAGTAAGTCGGTGGGTCCGATGGAAGGTCCATAAAAGGGCGCAAGAGAGTAAGTCGTTGTGTTGGAGAGGAGTCCCATAAGAGGGCGCAGAAGAGTAAGGCGGTGGGTCGGAGAGCAGGCCAGGAGAACGGCGCAGAAGGGTAAATCAGTCAGTGGGACATAGAAGAGGCCCAGAAGAGGGTGCAGAAGGGTAAGTAAGTCGCTGGTTACGGAGAGGAGCCCAGAAAAGTGCGCAGAAGGGTAAGTAAGTCCGTTGGACGGAGAAGAAGCCCAGAGAAGGACGCAGAAGGGTAAATAAGTCGGTGGTACTGAAAGGAGGCCCAGAAAAGGGCGCAGAAGGGTAAGTAAGTCAGTCGCTGCTTCAGAGTGGAGGCCCAGAGAAGGGCGCAGAAAGGGTAAGTAAATCGGTGGGCTGCCAAGGTGGCCCAGAAGAGGGCGCAACAGAGGAGGTCAGTGGGTCGCAGAGGAACACCAGCAGAACACCAGCAGAAGGCGCAAGAGAGGAAGTCAGTGTGTTGGAGAGGAGGCCCAGCAGAGGGCTCAAGAGAGTATGTTTGTGTGAAAGGGAGGCCCAGCAGAGGGTGCAAGAGAGTAAGTCGTTGGGTCAGAGGGGAGGCCCAGAAAAGAGAAGAAGCCCAGAAAAGGGCGCAGAAGGGTAAGTGAGTAAGTCGCTGCTTCAGAGAGGAGGCCCAGAGAAGGGCGCAAGAGAGTAAGTTGGTGGGTCAGAGAGGAGCCCAGGAAAGGGCGCAGAAGGGTAAGTAAGTTGGTCCGTCGGCGAGGAGCCCCTTGAAAGCGCAGAGACGAGTAAGTAAGTTGGTGGGATGGAGAGAAGGCCCAGAAAGGGCACAGAAGGGAAAGTAAGTCGGTGTGCCGGAGAAGAGGCCCAGAACAGGGCACACAAGGGTAAGTATGTCTGTGGGAAGGAGAGGAAGCGCAGAAGAGTGTGCAGAAGAGAAAGTCGGTAGGTTGGAGAGCCTCCCCAGAGAAGGGCGCCAAAGAGTAAGTCGGTGGGTCAAAGGGGAGGCCCAGCAGAGGGCGCAGAAGGGAAAGTAAGTCGGTGGGTCGGATGGAAGGTCCATAAAAGGGCGCAAGAGAGTAAGTCGTTGTGTTGGAGAGGAGTCCCATAAGAGGGCGCAGAAGAGTAAGGCGGCGCGTTGGAGAGCAGGCCCAGAGAACGGCGCAGAAGGGTAAGTCAGTCTCAGTGGGACATAGAAGCGGCCCAGAAGAGGGCGCAGAAGGTAAGAAATTCACTGCGTCGGTGAGGAGCCCCAGAAAAGTGCGCAGAAGGGTAAGGAAGTCCGTTGGACGGAGAAGAAGCCCCAGAAAAGGGCGCAGAAGGGTAAATAAGTCGGTGCATCGCAGAGGAGGCCCAGAAAAAGGCGCAGAAGGGTAAGTAAGTCGGTGGGTCGGCGAGGAGCCCCTTGAAAGCGCAGAGACGAGTAAGTAAGTTGGTGGGATGGAGAGAAGGCCCAGAAAGGGCACAGAAGGGAAAGTAAGTCGGTGTGCCGGAGAAGAGGCCCAGAACAGGGCACACAAGGGTAAGTATGTCTGTGGGAAGGAGAGGAAGCGCAGAAGAGTGTGCAGAAGAGAAAGTCGGTAGGTTGGAGAGCCTCCCCAGAGAAGGGCGCCAAAGAGTAAGTCGGTGGGTCAAAGGGGAGGCCCAGCAGAGGGCGCAGAAGGGAAAGTAAGTCGGTGGGTCGGATGGAAGGTCCATAAAAGGGCGCAAGAGAGTAAGTCGTTGTGTTTGAGAGGAGTCCCATAAGAGGGCGCAGAAGAGTAAGGCGGCGCGTTGGAGAGCAGGCCCAGAGAACGGCGCAGAAGGGTAAGTCAGTCTCAGTGGGACATAGAAGCGGCCCAGAAGAGGGCGCAGAAGGTAAGAAATTCACTGCGTCGGTGAGGAGCCCCAGAAAAGTGCGCAGAAGGGTAAGGAAGTCCGTTGGACGGAGAAGAAGCCCCAGAAAAGGGCGCAGAAGGGTAAATAAGTCGGTGCATCGCAGAGGAGGCCCAGAAAAAGGCGCAGAAGGGTAAGTAAGTCGGTGGGTGGGCGAGGAGCCCCTTGAAAGCGCAGAGACGAGTAAGTAAGTTGGTGGGAGGGAGAGAAGGCCCAGAAAGGGCACAGAAGGGAAAGTAAGTCGGTGGGTTGATGGAAGGTCCATAAAAGGGCGCAAGAGAGTAAGTCGTTGTGTTGGAGAGGAGTCCCATAAGAGGGCGCAGAAGAGTAAGGCGGTGGGTCGGAGAGCAGGCCCAGAGAACGGCGCAGAAGGGTAAATCAGTCAGTGGGACATAGAAGAGGCCCAGAAGAGGGTGCAGAAGGGTAAGTAAGTCGCTGGTTACGGAGAGGAGGCCCAGAAAAGTGCGCAGAAGGGTAAGTAAGTCCGTTGGACGGAGAAGAAGCCCAGAGAAGGACGCAGAAGGGTAAATAAGTCGGTGGTACTGAAAGGAGGCCCAGAAAAGGGTGCAGAAGGGTAAGTAAGTCCGTTGGACAGAGAAGAAGCCCAGAGAAGGACGCAGAAGGGTAAATAAGTCGGTGGTACTGAAAGGAGGCCCAGAAAAGGGCGCAGAAAGGGTAAGTAAATCGGTGGGCTGCCAAGGTGGCCCAGAAGAGGGCGCAACAGAGGAAGTCAGTGGGTCGCAGAGGAACACCAGCAGAACACCAGCAAAAGGCGCAAGAGAGGAAGTCGGTGTGTCGGAGAGGAGCCCCAGCAGAGGGCGCAAGAGAGTAAGTCAGTGTGTTGGAGAGGAGGCCCAGCAGAGGGCTCAAGAGAGTATGTTTGTGTGAAAGGGAGGCCCAGCAGAGGGTGCAAGAGAGTAAGTCGTTGGGTCAGAGGGGAGGCCCAGAAAAGAGAAGAAGCCCAGAAAAGGGCGCAGAAGGGTAAGTGAGTAAGTCGCTGCTTCAGAGAGGAGGCCCAGAGAAGGGCGCAAGAGAGTAAGTTGGTGGGTCAGAGAGGAGCCCAGGAAAGGGCGCAGAAGGGTAAATGAGTCGGTGCATCGCAGAGGAGGCCCAGAAAAAGGCGCAGAAGGGTAAGTAAGTCGGTGGGTCGGCGAGGAGCCCCTTGAAAGCGCAGAGACGAGTAAGTAAGTTGGTGGGATGGAGAGAAGGCCCAGAAAGGGCACAGAAGGGAAAGTAAGTCGGTGTGCCGGAGAAGAGGCCCAGAACAGGGCACACAAGGGTAAGTATGTCTGTGGGAAGGAGAGGAAGCGCAGAAGAGTGTGCAGAAGAGAAAGTCGGTAGGTTGGAGAGCCTCCCCAGAGAAGGGCGCCAAAGAGTAAGTCGGTGGGTCAAAGGGGAGGCCCAGCAGAGGGCGCAGAAGGGAAAGTAAGTCGGTGGGTCGGATGGAAGGTCCATAAAAGGGCGCAAGAGAGTAAGTCGTTGTGTTGGAGAGGAGTCCCATAAGAGGGCGCAGAAGAGTAAGGCGGCGCGTTGGAGAGCAGGCCCAGAGAACGGCGCAGAAGGGTAAGTCAATCTCAGTGGGACATAGAAGCGGCCCAGAAGAGGGCGCAGAAGGTAAGAAATTCACTGCGTCGGTGAGGAGCCCCAGAAAAGTGCGCAGAAGGGTAAGTAAGTCCGTTGGACGGAGAAGAAGCCCCAGAAAAGGGCGCAGAAGGGTAAATAAGTCGGTGCATCGCAGAGGAGGCCCAGAAAAAGGCGCAGAAGGGTAAGTAAGTCGGTGGGTGGGCGAGGAGCCCCTTGAAAGCGCAGAGACGAGTAAGTAAGTTGGTGGGAGGGAGAGAAGGCCCAGAAAGGGCACAGAAGGGAAAGTAAGTCGGTGGGTTGATGGAAGGTCCATAAAAGGGCGCAAGAGAGTAAGTCGTTGTGTTGGAGAGGAGTCCCATAAGAGGGCGCAGAAGAGTAAGGCGGTGGGTCGGAGAGCAGGCCCAGAGAACGGCGCAGAAGGGTAAATCAGTCAGTGGGACATAGAAGAGGCCCAGAAGAGGGTGCAGAAGGGTAAGTAAGTCGCTGGTTACGGAGAGGAGGCCCAGAAAAGTGCGCAGAAGGGTAAGTAAGTCCGTTGGACGGAGAAGAAGCCCAGAGAAGGACGCAGAAGGGTAAATAAGTCGGTGGTACTGAAAGGAGGCCCAGAAAAGGGTGCAGAAGGGTAAGTCCGTTGGACAGAGAAGAAGCCCAGAGAAGGACGCAGAAGGGTAAATAAGTCGGTGGTACTGAAAGGAGGCCCAGAAAAGGGCGCAGAAAGGGTAAGTAAATCGGTGGGCTGCCAAGGTGGCCCAGAAGAGGGCGCAACAGAGGAAGTCAGTGGGTCGCAGAGGAACACCAGCAGAACACCAGCAAAAGGCGCAAGAGAGGAAGTCGGTGTGTCGGAGAGGAGCCCCAGCAGAGGGCGCAAGAGAGTAAGTCAGTGTGTTGGAGAGGAGGCCCAGCAGAGGGCTCAAGAGAGTATGTTTGTGTGAATGGGAGGCCCAGCAGAGGGTGCAAGAGAGTAAGTCGTTGGGTCAGAGGGGAGGCCCAGAAAAGAGAAGAAGCCCAGAAAAGGGCGCAGAAGGGTAAGTGAGTAAGTCGCTGCTTCAGAGAGGAGGCCCAGAGAAGGGCGCAAGAGAGTAAGTTGGTGGGTCAGAGAGGAGCCCAGGAAAGGGCGCAGAAGGGTAAATGAGTCGGTGCATCGCAGAGGAGGCCCAGAAAAAGGCGCAGAAGGGTAAGTAAGTCGGTGGGTCGGCGAGGAGCCCCTTGAAAGCGCAGAGACGAGTAAGTAAGTTGGTGGGATGGAGAGAAGGCCCAGAAAGGGCACAGAAGGGAAAGTAAGTCGGTGTGCCGGAGAAGAGGCCCAGAACAGGGCACACAAGGGTAAGTATGTCTGTGGGAAGGAGAGGAAGCGCAGAAGAGTGTGCAGAAGAGAAAGTCGGTAGGTTGGAGAGCCTCCCCAGAGAAGGGCGCCAAAGAGTAAGTCGGTGGGTCAAAGGGGAGGCCCAGCAGAGGGCGCAGAAGGGAAAGTAAGTCGGTGGGTCGGATGGAAGGTCCATAAAAGGGCGCAAGAGAGTAAGTCGTTGTGTTGGAGAGGAGTCCCATAAGAGGGCGCAGAAGAGTAAGGCGGCGCATTGGAGAGCAGGCCCAGAGAACGGCGCAGAAGGGTAAGTCAATCTCAGTGGGACATAGAAGCGGCCCAGAAGAGGGCGCAGAAGGTAAGAAATTCACTGCGTCGGTGAGGAGCCCCAGAAAAGTGCGCAGAAGGGTAAGGAAGTCCGTTGGACGGAGAAGAAGCCCCAGAAAAGGGCGCAGAAGGGTAAATAAGTCGGTGCATCGCAGAGGAGGCCCAGAAAAAGGCGCAGAAGGGTAAATAAGTCGGTGGGTGGGTGAGGAGCCCCTTGAAAGCGCAGAGACGAGTAAGTAAGTTGGTGGGATGGAGAGAAGGCCCAGAAAGGGCACAGAAGGGAAAGTAAGTCGGTGTGCCGGAGAAGAGGCCCAGAACAGGGCACACAAGGGTAAGTATGTCTGTGGGAAGGAGAGGAAGCGCAGAAGAGTGTGCAGAAGAGAAAGTCGGTAGGTTGGAGAGCCTCCCCAGAGAAGGGCGCAAAAGAGTAAGTCGGTGGGTCAAAGGGGAGGCCCAGCTGAGGGCGCAGAAGGGAAAGTAAGTCGGTGGGTTGATGGAAGGTCCATAAAAGGGCGCAAGAGAGTAAGTCGTTGTGTTGGAGAGGAGTCCCATAAGAGGGCGCAGAAGAGTAAGGCGGTGGGTCGGAGAGCAGGCCCAGAGAACGGCGCAGAAGGGTAAATCAGTCAGTGGGACATAGAAGAGGCCCAGAAGAGGGTGCAGAAGGGTAAGTAAGTCGCTGGTTACGGAGAGGAGGCCCAGAAAAGGGTGCAGAAGGGTAAGTAAGTCCGTTGGACGGAGAAGAAGCCCAGAGAAGGACGCAGAAGGGTAAATAAGTCGGTGGTACTGAAAGGAGGCCCAGAAAAGGGCGCAGAAGGGTAAGTAAGTCAGTCGCTGCTTCAGAGTGGAGGCCCAGAGAAGGGCGCAGAAAGGGTAAGTGAATCGGTGGGCTGCCAAGGTGGCCCAGAAGAGGGCGCAACAGAGGAAGTCAGTGGGTCGCAGAGGAACACCAGCAGAACACCAGCAGAAGGCGCAAGAGAGTAAGTCGGTGTGTTGGAGAGGAGTCCCAGCAGAGGGCGCAAGAGAGTAAGTCGGTGTGTTGGAGAGGAGGCCCAGCAGAGGGCGCAAGAGAGTATGTTTGTGTGAATGGGAGGCCCAGCAGAGGGTGCAAGAGAGTAAGTCGTTGGGTCAGAGGAGAGGCCCAGAAAAGAGAAGAAGCCCAGAAAAGGGCGCAGAAGGGTAAGTAAGTCGCTTGTTATGGAGAGGAGGCCCAGAAAAGCGTGCAGAAGGGTAAGTAAGTCCTTTGGTCGGAGAAGAAGCCCAGAGAAGGGCGCAGAAGGGTAAGTAAATCGGTGGGCTGCAAAGGTGGCCCAGAAGAGGGCGCAACAGAGGAAGTCAGTGGGTCGCAGAGGAACACCTGCAGAAGGCACAAGAGAGTAAGTCGGTGTGTCGAAGAGGAGCCCCAGCAGAGGGCGCAGAAGGGTAAGTAAGTCGCTGGTTACGGAGAGGAGGCCCAGAAAAATGCGCAGAACGGTAAGTAAGTCCGTTGGACGGAGAAGAAGCCCAGAGAAGGACGCAGAAGGGTAAATAAGTCGGTGGTACTGAAAGGAGGCCCAGAAAAGGGCGCAGAAGGGTAAGTAAGTCGGTGGGTCGGCGAGGAGCCCCTTGAAAGGGCAGGTACGAGTAAGTAAGTTGGTGGGATGGAGAGAAGGCCCAGAAAGGGCACAGAAGGGAAAGTAAGTCGGTGTGCTGGAGAAGAGGCCCAGAACAGGGCACACAAGAGTAAGTATGTCTGTGGGAAGGAGAGGAAGCGCAGAAGAGTGTGCAGAAGAGAAAGTCGGTAGGTTGGAGAGCCTCCCCAGAGAAGGGCGCAAAAGAGTAAGTCGGTGGGTCAAAGGGGAGGCCCAGCAGAGGGCATAGAAGAGTAAGTCGGTGGGTCGGATGGAAGGTCCATAAAAGGGCGCAAGAGAGTAAGTCGTTGTGTTGGAGAGGAGTCCCATAAGAGGGCGCAGAAGAGTAAGGCGGTGGGTCGGAGAGCAGGCCCAGAGAACAGCGCAGAAGGGTAAATCAGTCAGTGGGACATAGAAGCGGCCCAGAAGAGGGTGCAGAAGGGTAAATAAGTCGCTGGTTACGGAGAGGAGGCCCAGAAAAGTGCGCAGAAGGGTAAGTAAGTCCGTTGGACGGAGAAGAAGCCCAGAGAAGGACGCAGAAGGGTAAATAAGTCGGTGGTACTGAAAGGAGGCCCAGAAAAGGGCGCAGAAGGGTAAGTCGCTGCTTCATAGTGGAGGCCCAGAGAAGGGCGCAGAAAGGGTAAGTAAATCGGTGGGCTGCCAAGGTGGCCCAGAAGAGGGCGCAACAGAGGAAGTCAGTGGGTCGCAGAGGAACACCAGCAGAACACCAGCAGAAGGCGCAAGAGAGGAAGTCGGTGTGTCGGATAGGAGCCCCAGCAGAGGGCGCAAGAGAGTAAGTCAGTGTGTTGGAGAGGAGGCCCAGCAGAGGGCGCAAGAGAGTATGTTTGTGTGAAAGGGAGGCCCAGCAGAGGGTGCAAGAGAGTAAGTCGTTGGGTCAGAGGGGAGGCCCAGAAAAGAGAAGAAGCCCAGAAAAGGGCGCAGAAGGGTAAGTAAGTAAGTCGCCGCTTCAGAGAGGAGGCCCAGAGAAGGGCGCAAGAGAGTAAGTCGGTGGGTCAAAGGGGAGGCCCAGCAGAGGGCGCAGAAGGGAAAGTAAGTCGGTGGGTCGGATGGAAGGTCCATAAAAGGGCGCAAGAGAGTAAGTCGTTGTGTTGGAGAGGAGGCCCAGAAAAGTGCTCAGAAGGGTAAGTAAGTCCGTTGGACGGAGAAGAAGCCCAGAGAAGGACGCAGAAGGGTAAATAAGTCGGTGGTACTGAAAGGAGGCCCAGAAAAGGGCGCAGAAGGGTAAGTCGCTGCTTCATAGTGGAGGCCCAGAGAACTGCGCAGAAAGGGTAAGTAAATCGGTGGGCTGCCAAGGTGGCCCAGAAGAGGGCGCAACAGAGGAAGTCAGTGGGTCATAGAGGAACACCAGCAGAACACCAGCAGAAGGCGCAAGAGAGGAAGTCGGTGTGTCGGAGAGGAGCCCCAGCAGAGGGCGCAAGAGAGTAAGTCGGGGTGTTTGAGAGGATTCCCATAAGAGGGCGCAGAAGAGTAAGGCGGCGCATTGGAGAGCAGGCCCAGAGAACGGCGCAGAAGGGTAAATCAGTCAGTGGGACATAGAAGAAGCCCAGAAGAGGGTGCAGAAGGGTAAGTAAGTCACTGGTTACGGAGAGGAGGCCCAGAAAAGTGCGCAGAAGGGTAAGTAAGTCCGTTGGACGGAGAAGAAGCCCAGAGAAGGACGCAGAAGGGTAAATAAGTCGGTGGTACTGAAAGGAGGCCCAGTAAAGGGTGCAGAAGGGTAAGTAAGTCAGTCGCTGCTTCAGAGTGGAGGCCCAGAGAAGGGCGCAGAAAGGGTATGTAAATCGGTGGGCTGCCAAGGTGGCCCAGAAGAGGGCGCAACAGAGGAAGTCAGTGGGTCGCAGAGGAACACCAGCAGAACACCAGCAGAAGGCGCAAGAGAGGAAGTCGGTGTGTCGGAGAGGAGCCCCAGCAGAGGGCACAAGAGAGTAAGTCGGTGTGTTGGAGAGGAGGCCCAGCAGAGGGCGCAAGAGAGTATGTTTGTGAGAATGGGAGGCCCAGCAGAGGGTGCAAGAGAGTATGTTTGTGTGAAAGGGAGGCCCAGCAGAGGGTGCAAGAGAGTAAGTCGTTGGGTCAGAGGGGAGGCCCAGAAAAGAGAAGAAGCCCAGAAAAGGGCGCAGAAGGGTAAGTAAGTCGCTTGTTATGGAGAGGAGGCCCAGAAAAGCGTGCAGAAGGGTAAGTAAGTCCTTTGGTCGGAGAAGAAGCCCAGAGAAGGGCGCAGAAGGGTAAGTAAATCGGTGGGCTGCAAAGGTGGCCCAGAAGAGGGCGCAACAGAGGAAGTCAGTGGGTCGTAGAGGAACACCTGCAGAAGGCGCAAGAGAGTAAGTCGGTGTGTCGGAGAGGAGGCCCAGCAGAGGGCGCAAGAGAGTATGTTTGTGTGAAAGGGAGGCCCAGCAGAGGGTGCAAGAGAGTAAGTCGTTGGGTCAGAGGGGAGGCCCAGAAAAGAGAAGAAGCCCAGAAAAGGGCGCAGAAGGGTAAATAAGTATGTCGCTGCTTCAGAGAGGAGGCCAAGAGAAGGGCGCAAAAGAGTAAGTTGGTGGGTCAAAGGGGAGGCCCAGCAGAGGGCGCAGAAGGGAAAGTAAGTCGGTGGGTCCGATGGAAGGTCCATAAAAGGGCGCAAGAGAGTAAGTCGTTGTGTTGGAGAGGAGTCCCATAAGAGGGCGCAGAAGAGTAAGGCGGTGGGTCGGAGAGCAGGCCCAGAGAACGGCGCAGAAGGGTAAATCAGTCAGTGGGACATAGAAGAGGCCCAGAAGAGGGTGCAGAAGGGTAAGTAAGTCGCTGGTTACGGAGAGGAGCCCCAGAAAAGTGCGCAGAAGGGTAAGTAAGTCCGTTGGACGGAGAAGAAGCCCAGAGAAGGACGCAGAAGGGTAAATAAGTCGGTGGTACTGAAAGGAGGCCCAGAAAAGGGCGCAGAAGGGTAAGTAAGTCAGTCGCTGCTTCAGAGTGGAGGCCCAGAGAAGGGCGCAGAAAGGGTAAGTAAATCGGTGCGCTGCCAAGGTGGCCCAGAAGAGGGCGCAACAGAGGAGGTCAGTGGGTCGCAGAGGAACACCAGCAGAACACCAGCAGAAGGCGCAAGAGAGGAAGTCGGTGTGTCGGAGAGGAGCCCCAGCAGAGGGCGCAAGAGAGTAAGTCAGTGTGTTGGAGAGGAGGCCCAGCAGAGGGCGCAAGAGAGTACGTTTGTGTGAAAGGGAGGCCCAGCAGAGGGTGCAAGAGAGTAAGTCGTTGGGTCAGAGGGGAGGCCCAGAAAAGAGAAGAATCCCAGAAAAGGGCGCAGAAGGGTAAGTAAGTAAGTCGCTGCTTCAGAGAGGAGGCCCAGAGAAGGGCGCAAGAGAGTAAGTTGGTGGGTCAGAGAGGAGCCCAGGAAAGGGCGCAGAAGGGTAAGTAAGTTGGTCCGTCGGCGAGGAGCCCCTTGAAAGCGCAGAGACGAGTAAGTAAGTTGGTGGGATGGAGAGAAGGCCCAGAAAGGGCACAGAAGGGAAAGTAAGTCGGTGTGCCGGAGAAGAGGCCCAGAACAGGGCACACAAGGGTAAGTATGTCTGTGGGAAGGAGAGGAAGCGCAGAAGAGTGTGCAGAAGAGAAAGTCGGTAGGTTGGAGAGCCTCCCCAGAGAAGGGCGCAAAAGAGTAAGTCGGTGGGTCAAAGGGGAGGCCCAGCAGAGGGCGCAGAAGGGAAAGTAAGTCGGTGGGTTGATGGAAGGTCCATAAAAGGGCGCAAGAGAGTAAGTCGTTGTGTTGGAGAGGAGTCCCATAAGAGGGCGCAGAAGAGTAAGGCGGCGGGTCGGAGAGCAGGCCCAGAGAACGGCGCAGAAGGGTAAGTCAGTCTTAGTGGGACATAGAAGAGGCCCAGAAGAGGGTGCAGAAGGGTAAGTAAGTCGCTGGTTACGGAGAGGAGGCCCAGAAAAGGGTGCAGAAGGGTAAGTAAGTCCGTTGGACGGAGAAGAAGCCCAGAGAAGGACGCAGAAGGGTAAATAAGTCAGTCGCTGCTTCAGAGTGGAGGCCCAGTGAAGGGCGCAGAAAGGGTAAGTAAATCGGTGGGCTGCCAAGGTGGCCCAGAAGAGGGCGCAACAGAGGAGGTCAGTGGGTCGCAGAGGAACACCAGCAGAACACCAGCAGAAGGCGCAAGAGAGGAAGTCGGTGTGTCGGAGAGGAGCCCCAGCAGAGGGCACAAGAGAGTATGTTTGTGTGATAAGGGAGGCCCAGCAGAGGGTGCAAGAGAGTAAGTCGTTGGGTCAGAGGGGAGGCCCAGAAAAGAGAAGAAGCCCAGAAAAGGGCGCAGAAGGGTAAGTAAGTCGCTGCTTCAGAGAGGAGGCCCAGAGAAGGGCGCAAGAGAGTAAGTTGGTGGGTCAGAGAGGAGCCCAGGAAAGGGCGCAGAAGGGTAAATGAGTCGGTGCATCGCAGAGGAGGCCCAAAAAAAGGCGCAGAAGGGTAAGAAAGTCGGTGGGTCGGCGAGGAGCCCCTTGAAAGCGCAGAGACGAGTAAGTAAGTTGGTGGGATGGAGAGAAGGCCCAGAAAGGGCACAGAAGGGAAAGTAAGTCGGTGTGCCGGAGAAGAGGCCCAGAACAGGGCACACAAGGGTAAGTATGTCTGTGGGAAGGAGAGGAAGCGCAGAAGAGTGTGCAGAAGAGAAAGTCGGTAGGTTGGAGAGCCTCCCCAGAGAAGGGCGCAAAAGAGTAAGTCGGTGGGTCAAAGGGGAGGCCCAGCAGAGGGCGCAGAAGGGAAAGTAAGTCGGTGGGTTGATGGAAGGTCCAGAAAAGGGCGCAAGAGAGTAAGTCGTTGTGTTGGAGAGGAGTCCCATAAGAGGGCGCAGAAGAGTAAGGCGGTGGGTCGGACAGCAGGCCCAGAGAACGGCGCAGAAAGGTAAATCAGTCAGTGGGACATAGAAGCGGCCCAGAAGAGGGTGCAGAAGGGTAAGTAAGTCCGTTGGACGGAGAAGAAGCCCAGAGAAGGACGCAGAAGGGTAAATAAGTCGGTGGTACTGAAAGGAGGCCCAGAAAAGGGCGCAGAAGGGTAAGTAAGTCAGTCGCTGCTTCAGAGTGGAGGCCCAGAGAAGGGTGCAGAAAGGGTAAGTAAATCGGTGGGCTGCCAAGGTGGCCCAGAAGAGGGCGCAACAGAGGAAGTCAGTGGGTCGCAGAGGAACCCCAGCAGAACACCAGCAGGAGGCGCAAGAGAGGAAGTCGGTGTGTCGGAGAGGAGCCCCAGCAGAGGGCGCAAGAGAGTAAGTCAGTGTGTTGGAGAGGAGGCCCAGCAGAGGGCGCAAGAGAGTATGTTTGTGTGAAAGGGAGGCCCAGCAGAGGGTGCAAGAGAGTAAGTCGTTGGGTCAGAAGGGAGGCCCAGAAAAGAGAAGAAGCCCAGAAAAGGGCGCAGAAGGGTAAGGAAGTCGCTGCTTCAGAGAGGAGGCCCAGAGAAGGGCGCAAGAGAGTAAGTTGGTGGGTCAGAGAGGAGCCCAGGAAAGGGCGCAGAAGGGTAAGTAAGTCGGTGGTTCGGCGAGGAGCCCCTTGAAAGCGCAGAGACGAGTAAGTAAGTTGGTGGGATGGAGAGAAGGCCCAGAAAGGGCACAGAAGGGAAAGTAAGTCGGTGTGCCGGAGAAGAGGCCCAGAACAGGGCACACAAGGGTAAGTATGTCTGTGGGAAAGAGAGGAAGCGCAGAAGAGTGTGCAGAAGAGAAAGTCGGTAGGTTGGAGAGCCTCCCCAGAGAAAGGCGCAAAAGAGTAAGTCGGTGGGTCAAAGGGGAGGCCCAGCAGAGGGCGCAGAAGGGAAAGTAAGTCGGTGGGTCCGATGGAAGGTCCATAAAAGGGCGCAAGAGAGTAAGTCGTTGTGTTGGAGAGGAGTCCCATAAGAGGGCGCAGAAGAGTAAGGCGGCGCGTTGGAGAGCAGGCCCAGAGAACGGCGCAGAAGGGTAAGTCAGTCTCAGTGGGACATAGAAGCGGCCCAGAAGAGGGCGCAGAAGGTAAGAAATTCACTGCGTCGGTGAGGAGCCCCAGAAAAGTGCGCAGAAGGGTAAGGAAGTCCGTTGGACGGAGAAGAAGCCCCAGAAAAGGGCGCAGAAGGGTAAATAAGTCGGTGGGTCGGCGAGGAGCCCCTTGAAAGCGCAGAGACGAGTAAGTAAGTTGGTGGGATGGAGAGAAGGCCCAGAAAGGGCACAGAAGGGAAAGTAAGTCGGTGTGCCGTAGAAGAGGCCCAGAACTGGGCACACAAGGGTAAGTATGTCTGTGGGAAGGAGAGGAAGCGCAGAAGAGTGTGCAGAAGAGAAAGTCGGTAGGTTGGAGAGCCTCCCCAGAGAAGGGCGCAAAAGAGTAAGTCGGTGGGTCAAAGGGGAGGCCCAGCTGAGGGCGCAGAAGGGAAAGTAAGTCGGTGGGTTGATGGAAGGTCCATAAAAGGGCGCAAGAGAGTAAGTCGTTGTGTTGGAGAGGAGTCCCATAAGAGGGCGCAGAAGAGTAAGGCGGTGGGTCGGAGAGCAGGCCCAGAGAACGGCGCAGAAGGGTAAATCAGTCAGTGGGACATAGAAGAGGCCCAGAAGAGGGTGCAGAAGGGTAAGTAAGTCGCTGGTTACGGAGAGGAGGCCCAGAAAAGGGTGCAGAAGGGTAAGTAAGTCCGTTGGACGGAGAAGAAGCCCAGAGAAGGACGCAGAAGGGTAAATAAGTCGGTGGTACTGAAAGGAGGCCCAGAAAAGGGCGCAGAAGGGTAAGTAAGTCAGTCGCTGCTTCAGAGTGGAGGCCCAGAGAAGGGCGCAGAAAGGGTAAGTAAATCGGTGGGCTGCCAAGGTGGCCCAGAAGAGGGCGCAACAGAGGAAGTCAGTGGGTCGCAGAGGAACACCAGCAGAACACCAGCAGAAGGCGCAAGAGAGGAAGTCGGTGTGTCGGAGAGGAGCCCCAGCAGAGGGCGCAAGAGAGTAAGTCGGTGTGTTGGAGAGGAGCCCCAGCAGAGGGCGCAAGAGAGTATGTTTGTGTGAAAGGGAGGCCCAGCAGAGGGTGCAAGAGAGTAAGTCGTTGGGTCAGAGGGGAGGCCCAGAAAAGAGAAGAATCCCAGAAAAGGGCGCAGAAGGGTAAGTAAGTAAGTCGCTGCTTCAGAGAGGAGGCCCAGAGAAGGGCGCAAGAGAGTAAGTTGGTGGGTCAGAGAGGAGCCCAGGAAAGGGCGCAGAAGGGTAAGTAAGTCGGTGGGTCGGCGAGGAGCCCCTTGAAAGGGCAGCGACGAGTAAGTAAGTTGGTGGGTTGGAGAGAAGGCCCAGAAAGGGCACAGAAGGGAAAGTAAGTCGGTGTGCCGGAGAAGAGGCCCAGAACAGGGCACACAAGGGTAAGTATGTCTGTGGGAAGGAGAGGAAGCGCAGAAGAGTGTGCAGAAGAGAAAGTCGGTAGGTTGGAGAGCCTCCCCAGAGAAGGGCGCCAAAGAGTAAGTCGGTGGGTCAAAGGGGAGGCCCAGCAGAGGGCGCAGAAGGGAAAGTAAGTCGGTGGGTCGGAGAGGAGGCACAGAAGGGTAAGGCTGTGTGTCAGAGAGGAGGCTCAGAAGAGGGAGCAAAAGGGTAAGACCGTGTGTCGAAGAGGAGCCCCAGTAGAGGTCGCAGAAGAGGAAGATGGTGGGTCAAAGGGGAGCCCCAGGAGAGGGTACAACCTTGTAAGTCGGTGTGACAAAGAGGATCCCCAACAGAGGGTGCAGAAGGGTAAGGAAGTTGGTGGGACTCAGAGGAGGCCCAGAAAAGGGCGAAGAATAGTAAGTCAGTGGGTTGGAGAGGAGGCACAGAAGACAAAGTCACTTGGTTTTAGAGGAGCCTCAGGAAAGGGCGCAGAAGAGTAAGTCGGTGGGACGGAGCGGAGCCCCAGAAAAGGGCACAAAAGGAAAAGTCAGTAGTTTGGAGAGGAGGCCCAGAAAAGGGCACTAACCAAAGTAAGTAAGGCCGAGCGGAGGCTCAGAGAATATTTAATTGGCCCAGAGATGGTCAAAACGCCGAGAGGAGACCCAGAGAAGGCCAGAGAAAATATAAGTAGTCACAGAAAAGGCCAAGAGGCAGACAGGAGGCCCAGAGAATGCCAGAAGCCTGAGAGGAGGTGCACTGAAGGCCCGATAAAATGAGAGGAGGCCCAGAGAAGGTCAAAAGGCAGAGAGGAGACCCGGGGAAAATGAGGTGAGGCCAACAGAAGGCCGAAAGTTGGTAAAGAGGCCAAGAGAAAGTCTAAACATTGAGAGGAGGCCCAAGGAAGGCCAGAGAAATAGAGAGGAGGCCCAGAGAAAGCCAAAAGGCGGAGAGGAAGCCCAGAGAAGGCTCAAAGGAAATGAAAGGAGGCCCAGAGAAGGCCCAAAGGTGGAGAAGAGGCACAGAGAATTCCAGAGAACGTGAAAGGAGGCCCAGAGATGGACAAGAGGTGGAGAGGAGGTCCAGAGAAGGTCAGAGAGAAATTAAAGAGGCTCAGAGAAAGCCAGAGAAATAGAAAGGAGGCCCAGAGAAGGCCAAAAGTTGGAGAGGACACCCAGAAAACCCCACAGAAAAAGAAAGGAGGCCCAGAGAAGGCCAGAGAAATTGAAAGGAGGCCCAGAGATGGACAAGAGGTGGAGAAGAGATCCAGAGAAGGTCTGACAGAAATTAAGGAGGCCCAGAGGTGTCCAAAAGGCAGACAGGAGGTCCAGAGAAGGCCAGAGACAAAGAAAGGAGGCCCTGAGAACGGGAAAAGTCGGAGAGGAGGCCAGAGAAAGCCAAAGAAAAGGAAAGGGGGCCCTGGGAAGGCCAAAAGAGAGAGAGGAGGCCCAGGGAAGGCCAGAGAACATGAAAGCAGGCTCAGAGAAGAAGAGAGAAAAAGAAAGGAGGTTCAGAGATGCCTAAAGACATAGAGGAGGCCCAGAGAAGGCCCAAAAAATTGGAGAGAAAGCCTAGAGATAGCCAAAAGCTGGAAAGGAGGAGCAAGTCAGTCCAAAAGGCGGTAAAGCTACCCACAGAAGGCCAGACAAATTGAAAGGAGGCCCAGAAAAGCCAACAGGTGGAGAGGAGGCCAAGAGAAAGCCAGAGAAAATGAAAGGAGGCCCATAGAAGACCGAAAGGCAGACTGGAGGCCCAGAGAAGTCCAGAGAAAATGAAACTAGGCCTAGAGTACGCAAAATGTTGGAGAGGAGGCCCAGAGAACGCCAGAGAAAATGAAGGGGGGCCCTGAGGGAGATGGCCAAACAGCGGAGAGAGGGGCCTGGAGGGAGATGCAGGAATGACTCCAGAACCATAGGGTTGTAAAGCACGTATACTTTATTGCGGTGCACTGGGCGCACTGGGAATAGTTCCCCCCAAAAGTGCACACCTGCCCAGTCATCTCTCACAATTTTATACGTGAATACCGTTACATATTACATGAGCTCTAATACATACTCATTATTCTCACCAAAAAGGCAGACCTCTTCCAAGTACTCATTTCCATACTCCCCTCCCTTAGCTCCTCCCAGTTGCGCCTGCACAATGTAGCCTGGTGGTCGTGGGCAGGAGTCTTTCAGGTTGAAGGCAATGAGGAAGAGGAGGTTAAATTTTTTACCTTTCTGGACTTTAACCTTCTGTTGGATGGTATTTAGGCCATTTTTGCTTATCTTTGCCGTCTTTCCTGCTAACGAGTTTTTCGTCCTTCCCTCACCCGTTGGCCTTGAGCGACATCTTCCTTTTTACATTTGCTTCCCAAAAGGCGCTCATCTACATCTCTGATAGTTAGGATATTTTTAGGTTTTCATCTACACCCCCGTAATTAGGATATTTTACCATATACGTAGCTAAATATTAATTTAGCATCTTCCCCATCTCACAGAGAAGGGCAAAAGGTGGAGAGGGGGCCTGGAGCAAGGCAGACACTCTGAAGAGTTACGCAAATGACTTGACATATCTATACATTAAAACATAACCCAGAAACAGAAGCGTGCATCACCGTGTCCCAAAAACAAGTTAGCCGGCAACCTCTGCTAAGTATCCCTCTAGTAAGTGCATTCCAAGCACTTAAAATCTAGAAGGCTGCAAGGTCTGAAGACTCTACAGCCAGCAAGACAGCAGGCTAAAGCTCCGGAAATAAAACAAACTGTCCCTAATCCTGAAGGAGACTACACCTTCCCTGCCTACTGCTGCAGGTTTCAGATACATACTTGCAGAGGGAGCTCAGATGATACACTTACCCTAAACCCTGCTCCACCACTTCAGCGTACCATTCCACTAAACCCTGCTCCATTGCATTACTGCAAAGTCTCTAACTTGAATAATACTTGATACACAGGTGCAGGCATAAGGTCACATTTGCAGTAAGGACCATAACTCTACAAAAATCAGAAGGGATCTAGAACCACAAAACCAACACAGAAAATAACATCATCTTCCTACCCATAGGCATGCTGTAAGAAATAATTATCTGAAGAAGAGCTGCATACAATAAAAGCATCTACTACAAGATAAACTGCTTTACGCTAAATGATTTTACTAGTAGTTACCTCAAGAAATGCACTTAACTCTCTCAACTAGAAAACGGATCAGCCCATAGACTCTGACCCACCAAAAAAATCTTGTAATTGACTGAAGGAAAAAACAAAACACTCACCCCCAAACAGCAACCCAAGCAGAATGAGCACTCTGATGGGATGCCTGCGACTCATATACCATCAGGCCCCACCCAGCACCCTGCCCCAATCACGTGGGAAAAGGGCGGGGCCATGCATGACAAGAGGTAGAGAGCAGGAAGAACGGCAGCCCTGTTTTTGATCTGGCTTAAGTCAACAGTGCGCAGAGTGCAGTACGGGGAACTGGGCTGTTTCTCTTAAAAGACTTGCCTCACCTTTGGTGAAGGAAACCGGCTGGGCTGACAACCCTCTCACCTTCTTGTACCACTCCACGTCATGGGGAATTCATTTCTCCAAGACCGCACGACGAAACGGCAGAAACAAGAGGAAAAGTACACCCTGAGGCACCTCACAACCGCAACCTACCTGCTGCAATACCCATCTCTTCCCAGCGGCTTTATCTCAGCTGCTCTCCTCCTCCAAATCAGATTCTTTTAACTGCCACGCAGAGCACCGGTCCTGCCGTGCCTCAGAGCGCCGGTCCTTCCAGGCAGTTTTTTATTATTATTTTTTTTTTCTCAACAACGGTCTACTTTCCTGTGGAGCTAGAAAGTAGATCAAGCCAGTCATAGAGTTGCCAATGCAGAGCTTCACAGGTGAGAGAGGGAGTTAGGAAAATCTTATCAAGTAGAGAGAGAGCGCTGACAGTATTAAGCTAGCGGATGCTACTTAGTGTCTTTGCGAACTATTGTGTATTGTGCAAATTAATTAAAGCAAGAAGCCTTGGGCATCTTTCATGCGCGATGTGAATGATTGTTAGAATTAGATTTTTTTTTTAAGATCAATTAAACGCAGGTCACTTGAATGCCACATGGGTCCTGAGAAGGGTGGTGTAGAGGAAAAAAGTTGTCTGGCATGGCAGTTCCTGATGGCGGTCTTCTTCTGTAGGTGAAGAGGTGCCTGAAGCCCCATCCCGTGTAGCCTGAGCACGCTTCACTGAGCATGAAGCCTGTTTTCCAGCAGTTCCCAAAGCCATGTTGAGGCTGAAATGCTGTGTCCGTGTTTGGGTTGGGGTTGTGCCTTGGTGAGTGTGGGGATGGGTTTTAAGTCAGTGCAGCAGAGGGCCCGGATCCAGTGTCCTGTATTGTGTTTTGACCCATCAGCATAGCCTTTTGGTTTTCAGATAGCCTACTCAAGTACGTGATTTGTGCTGCGACTGATGTTATTACAATTTTTTTTTTTTGCGCCTAATCTCTTACGCTCCTAGATTTTTCTTCTTATGTAAAGAAAGGTTTGAGCTACTTCCAGCTGAAATAGTTTCAATTACTTGCTTGGTCATATTGTCATTTCAATATTCAAAGCTGAAGTAAAAGCACGGAACGGCTGTTTCAAGAAACAGCCCAGTTCTCTTGTCTGCATTCTGCAGGCTGTTGAGCTTAGCCAGATAAAGATTATAAAAAAAAAAACCAAAGCGCAGCTGCTGCTCCTCCTGCTCTCTTTCTCCTTTGTTGTGCTTTGCCCCGCCCCTTTCCCAGGTGATTGGGGTGGGGTGCCAGGTGGGTCCTAATGGTATATAAGTCGCAGGCATCCCCTCAGAGAGCTCATTCTGCCTGAGCTGCTCTTTGGGGTAAGTGCTTTGTTTTTCCTTCAGTCAGTTGCAGGGTTCTTTAGGTGTGTCAGAGGTCATGGACTGATGTGTTTCCAGGTTGAGACCCGTAAGCACATTTTTTTGAGGTACATCTGTAGGATCTGTTAGAGTAAAGCAATCTATGCATTATATATGTATATATTAATAGGTGCCTTTATTGCATGCAGCTCTTCTTCAGGTGAGTAATTCTTATAGCATGTTTATAGGTAGCATGACAATGTTACTTTGCGTGTTTGCTTTCTGGTTCTAGTTCTCTTCAGATTTTTGCAGAATTATGGGGCTTATTGTGAATGTGACCTTATGTCTTCACCTGGGGGTCAAATATTATCAAAGTGGTGGAGCAGGGTTTAGGGTAAGTGTATCATCTGAGCTCCCTCTGCAAGTATGTATCTGAAACCCGCAGCAGTAGGCAGGGAAGGTGTAGTCTTCTTCAGGGTTAGGGACAGTTTGTTATATTTCCGGGGCTTTAGCCTGCTGTTTGGCTGGCTGTAGAGTCTTCAGACCTTGCAGCCTTCTAGATTTTAAGTGCTTGGAATGCACTTACTAGAGGGATACTTAGCAGAGGCTGCCGGCTGACCCGTTTTTGGGACACGGTGATGTACGCTTCTGTTTCTGGGTTATGTTTTAATGTATAGATATACCAAGCCACTTGCATAACTCTCCAGAGGATTCTCAGTGAGCTTTGGTATGCACCGCAAGGGCTTGACTACATAGGAGCAGTATTACCAGGAGACTGAGCAGGGTCAGCTTTTTAACTTATAAAGGATAAGTCTGTGATTACCCCTGCTGGGGCTGCTGTGCATTCATGGTCTTCAGGCATTTGTGGGCCTGAAGTTTTCTTTCTGGTACTGGTCTCTGTGTTTGAGTTCTCTGCAAGAAGCTGTACTGTTTGTGTGTACGTCAGGGATATGACCTTCTCTTTGTGTTTCTTGTAGGCCAGGTCATAGGCACGGACTAATCTGGAAACTTGAACGAGGCACAGGAGTGAGTGGACGGCACTGTGGGCCATGAATGGTTGGTGGTTTAGTTAGTCTGTTTTGCCTGGCGGGCAGGCTTCGCAAGCACCTTGCGACAGCAGAGTGCATCTCCTGCCATGTTTCTGAGGCGCGCCAGACATCAAGGGTTCCAGTTCCTGAAATGCTGGAGATGCTCTGAGCATGGGAGGAGCAGGGAGCTTGATGCTTCTCTTTAGGATGTTCGGTGAGCAAAGCGGTACTGGGCTGGGGGCGTGGGTCTGGGGCTTCTTGGCTGTTGGGGTAGGGGAGGAAAGAAGAGGAGTGGGTATAGACTGTTTTGTGGATTGTCACGTTTGTCTGTTCTTTCTCCTTGGTCTAACCCACGTGACCTTGGCTTGGCATGACAAATGGAAGCGCTAAACCAGGATCGGGAAGGTGAGTGGAGAGAACTCGGAAAACAGGCGTTGTTTTTGGTTTGGTAGCCTATTGGTCCACCTCTGGGTGACTCCTCTTTTCAGGGGATGAAGAAGATACTGGGAACATCCTAGTTGGCCTCTGTGGTCCACAGTGAGGATGGATTCTGACCCCTGAGAATTAAGTCAAGGGGCAAATAGTACGTGTGGTGGGGGGTGGGCGGCAGGGGGAGGCTGGGGAGTTGTCTAGCAGTGTGCGAGGTGGCTGGAGTCCATACAGCATAGAGGACAATTCCGGATTGGTAGTTTTGGGTTATGAGTTTGGGTTTGAGCTCAGCGAGCACCAGGGTGGCCATCCTGAGGCTCTACAAGGTGCTGTTTTGTGAGCTTAGCACCAGCCTTTGTCGAGGATGTCTTCAGACCTGTGAGAGTTAAGTCAAGGGCCTAAAGTTATGTTCGAAGCAGGTGGTTGGTCAGGGGGAGCTGGGGATTTGCCCAGTAAGGCAAGGGGTAGTCAGTGCATCAGAGAGGGTGGTCCTGGATTTCCAGAAGGCTGTGTGGCACCCTTACTGTGTGATGTGAGCATCCTCCGGGCAGGGCAGTACCAGGCTCCCTCTTATTTGGTGTAGTCTGACTACTCTGTGATGAGTCTACGCTGGTGTAGCCACCTCTTCGAGCCACCGACTAACTCTCTTGCACCCTCTTCTGGAGGTCCTCTCCGACCCACCGACTTACTCTCTTGCTCCCACTTCGGGGGCTCCTCTTTGCCCCAAGGACTTACACTTCTGTGCCCTTTTCTGGGCCTCCTCTCCAACCCACCGACTTACTTGCGCTTCTGAGCCCTTCTCTGCACCTCCTCTCTGACCCACCCACTTACTATCCCTTCTGCTCCCTTTTCTAGGCCTCCTCTGCATCCCACAGACTTCCTTACCCTCATGCGCAGTTCTCTGGGCCTCCTCTCCGAACCAAAGACTTACTTATTTACCCTTCTGCGCCATCTTTTGGGGCTCCACTTTGACCCAATGACTTATTCTCTGGCGCCCTGTGATTGGACTCCTCTGCACCCCACCAACTTCCTTACCCTTCTGCACCCTTTTCTGGGACTCCTCTTTGACCAACTGACATACTTGCTCTCCTGCGCCCTCTGCCGGGCCTCACCTTTGCGCCGCCGACTTGCTCTCCTGCGCCCTCTGCTGGGGCTACTCTCCAACCGACCCACTGCCTTACCATTCTGAGCCTTTTCTGGGCCTCCTCTCTGATCTACAGACTTCCTTTACCCTTCTGCACCCTCCTCTGGGGCTCCTCTTTGACCCACCGACATACTTACTGTGTCCTTTTCTGGGCCTCCTCTCTGATCTACAGACTTCCTTTACCCTTCTGCACCCTCCTCTGGGTCTCTAAGGGTCTAAGGGTCTAAGAGGAGTGCCAGAAAAGGGCACACGAGTGTAAGGAAGTACCTCTTTTTGGGTCAGAGAGGAGGCCCAGAAAAGGACACAGTAAGTATGTCGGTGGGTCAAAGAGGAGCCCCAGAGGAGGGTGCAGAAGGGTAAAGGAAGTCTGTAGATCAGAGAGGAGGCCCAGAAAAGGCTCAGAATGGTAAGGCAGTGGGTCGGTTGGAGAGTAGCCCCAGCAGAGGGCGCAGGAGAGCAAGTCGGCGGCGCAAAGGTGAGGCCCGGCAGAGGGCGCAGGAGAGCAAGTATGTCAGTTGGTCAAAGAGGAGTCCCAGAAAAGGGTGCAGAAGGGTAAGGAAGTTGGTGGGGTGCAGAGGAGTCCAATCACAGGGCGCCAGAGAATAAGTCATTGGGTCAAAGTGGAGCCCCAAAAGATGGCGCAGAAGGGTAAATAAGTAAGTCTTTGGTTCGGAGAGGAGGCCCAGAGAACTGCGCATGAGGGTAAGGAAGTCTGTGGGATGCAGAGGAGGCCTAGAAAAGGGAGCAGAAGGGATAGTAAGTGGGTGGGTCAGAGAGGAGGTGCAGAGAAGGGCTCAGAAGCGCAAGTAAGTCGGTGGGTTGGAGAGGAGGCCCAGAAAAGGGCACAGAAGTGTAAGTCCTTGGGGCAAAGAGGAGCCCCCGAAGTGGGAGCAAGAGAGTAAGTCGGTGGGTCGGAGAGGACCTCCAGAAGAGGGTGCAAGAGAGTTAGTCGGTGGCTCGAAGAGGTGGCTACACCAGCGTAGACTCATCACAGAGTAGTCAGACTACACCAAATAAGAGGGAGCCTGGTACTGCCCTGCCCGGAGGATGCTCACATCACACAGTAAGGGTGCCACACAGCCTTCTGGAAATTCCAGGACCACCCTCTCTGATGCACTGACTACCCCTTGCCTTACTGGGCAAATCCCCAGCTCCCCCTGACCAACCACCTGCTTCGAACATAACTTTAGGCCCTTGACTTAACTCTCACAGGTCTGAAGACATCCTCGACAAAGGCTGGTGCTAAGCTCACAAAACAGCACCTTGTAGAGCCTCAGGATGGCCACCCTGGTGCTCGCTGAGCTCAAACCCAAACTCATAACCCAAAACTACCAATCCGGAATTGTCCTCTATGCTGTATGGACTCCAGCCACCTCGCACACTGCTAGACAACTCCCCGCCTCCCCCTGCCGCCCACCCCCCACCACACGTACTATTTGCCCCTTGACTTAATTCTCAGGGGTCAGAATCCATCCTCACTGTGGACCACAGAGGCCAACTAGGATGTTCCCAGTATCTTCTTCATCCCCTGAAAAGAGGAGTCACCCAGAGGTGGACCAATAGGCTACCAAACCAAAAACAACGCCTATTTTCCGAGTTCTCTCCACTCACCTTCCCGGTCCTGGTTTAGCGCTTCCATTTGTCATGCCAAGCCAAGGTCACGTGGGTTAGACCAAGGAGAAAGAACAGACAAATGTGACAATCCACAAAACAGTCTATACCCACTCCTCTTCTTTCCTCCCCTACCCCAACAGCCAAGAAGCCCCAGACCCACGCCCCCAGCCCAGTACCGCTTTGCTCACCGAACATCCTAAAGAGAAGCATCAAGCTCCCTGCTCCTCCCATGCTCAGAGCATCTCCAGCATTTCAGGAACTGGAACCCTTGATGTCTGGCGCGCCTCAGAAACATGGCAGGAGATGCACTCTGCTGTCGCAAGGTGCTTGCGAAGCCTGCCCGCCAGGCAAAACAGACTAACTAAACCACCAACCATTCCTGGCCCACAGTGCCGTCCACTCACTCCTGTGCCTCGTTCAAGTTTCCAGATTAGTCCGTGCCTATGACCTGGCCTACAAGAAACACAAAGAGAAGGTCATATCCCTGACGTACACACAAACAGTACAGCTTCTTGCAGAGAACTCAAACACAGAGACCAGTACCAGAAAGAAAACTTCAGGCCCACAAATGCCTGAAGACCATGAATGCACAGCAGCCCCAGCAGGGGTAATCACAGACTTATCCTTTATAAGTTAAAAAGCTGACCCTGCTCAGTCTCCTGGTAATACTGCTCCTATGTAGTCAAGCCCTTGCGGTGCATACCAAAGCTCACTGAGAATCCTCTGGAGAGTTATGCAAGTGGCTTGGTATATCTATACATTAAAACATAACCCAGAAACAGAAGCGTACATCACCGTGTCCCAAAAACGGGTCAGCCGGCAGCCTCTGCTAAGTATCCCTCTAGTAAGTGCATTCCAAGCACTTAAAATCTAGAAGGCTGCAAGGTCTGAAGACTCTACAGCCAGCCAAACAGCAGGCTAAAGCCCCGGAAATATAACAAACTGTCCCTAACCCTGAAGAAGACTACACCTTCCCTGCCTACTGCTGCGGGTTTCAGATACATACTTGCAGAGGGAGCTCAGATGATACACTTACCCTAAACCCTGCTCCACCACTTTGATAATATTTGACCCCCAGGTGAAGACATAAGGTCACATTCACAATAAGCCCCATAATTCTGCAAAAATCTGAAGAGAACTAGAACCAGAAAGCAAACATGCAAAGTAACATTGTCATGCTACCTATAAACATGCTATAAGAATTACTCACCTGAAGAAGAGCTGCATGCAATAAAGGCACCTATTAATATATACATATATAATGCATAGATTGCTTTACTCTAACAGATCCTACAGATGTACCTCAAAAAAATGTGCTTACGGGTCTCAACCTGGAAACACATCAGTCCATGACCTCTGACACACCTAAAGAACCCTGCAACTGACTGAAGGAAAAACAAAGCACTTACCCCAAAGAGCAGCTCAGGCAGAATGAGCTCTCTGAGGGGATGCCTGCGACTTATATACCATTAGGACCCACCTGGCACCCCACCCCAATCACCTGGGAAAGGGGCGGGGCAAAGCACAACAAAGGAGAAAGAGAGCAGGAGGAGCAGCAGCTGCGCTTTGGTTTTTTTTTTTATAATCTTTATCTGGCTAAGCTCAACAGCCTGCAGAATGCAGACAAGAGAACTGGGCTGTTTCTTGAAACAGCCGTTCCGTGCTTTTACTTCAGCTTTGAATATTGAAATGACAATATGACCAAGCAAGTAATTGAAACTATTTCAGCTGGAAGTAGCTCAAACCTTTCTTTACATAAGAAGAAAAATCTAGGAGCGTAAGAGATTAGGCGCAAAAAAAAAAAATTGTAATAACATCAGTCGCAGCACAAATCACGTACTTGAGTAGGCTATCTGAAAACCAAAAGGCTATGCTGATGGGTCAAAACACAATACAGGACACTGGATCCGGGCCCTCTGCTGCACTGACTTAAAACCCATCCCCACACTCACCAAGGCACAACCCCAACCCAAACACGGACACAGCATTTCAGCCTCAACATGGCTTTGGGAACTGCTGGAAAACAGGCTTCATGCTCAGTGAAGCGTGCTCAGGCTACACGGGATGGGGCTTCAGGCACCTCTTCACCTACAGAAGAAGACCGCCATCAGGAACTGCCATGCCAGACAACTTTTTTCCTCTACACCACCCTTCTCAGGACCCATGTGGCATTCAAGTGACCTGCGTTTAATTGATCTTAAAAAAAAAATCTAATTCTAACAATCATTCACATCGCGCATGAAAGATGCCCAAGGCTTCTTGCTTTAATTAATTTGCACAATACACAATAGTTCGCAAAGACACTAAGTAGCATCCGCTAGCTTAATACTGTCAGCGCTCTCTCTCTACTTGATAAGATTTTCCTAACTCCCTCTCTCACCTGTGAAGCTCTGCATTGGCAACTCTATGACTGGCTTGATCTACTTTCTAGCTCCACAGGAAAGTAGACCGTTGTTGAGAAAAAAAAAATAATAATAAAAAACTGCCTGGAAGGACCGGCGCTCTGAGGCACGGCAGGACCGGTGCTCTGCGTGGCAGTTAAAAGAATCTGATTTGGAGGAGGAGAGCAGCTGAGATAAAGCCGCTGGGAAGAGATGGGTATTGCAGCAGGTAGGTTGCGGTTGTGAGGTGCCTCAGGGTGTACTTTTCCTCTTGTTTCTGCCGTTTCGTCGTGCGGTCTTGGAGAAATGAATTCCCCATGACGTGGAGTGGTACAAGAAGGTGAGAGGGTTGTCAGCCCAGCCGGTTTCCTTCACCAAAGGTGAGGCAAGTCTTTTAAGAGAAACAGCCCAGTTCCCCGTACTGCACTCTGCGCACTGTTGACTTAAGCCAGATCAAAAACAGGGCTGCCGTTCTTCCTGCTCTCTACCTCTTGTCATGCATGGCCCCGCCCTTTTCCCACGTGATTGGGGCAGGGTGCTGGGTGGGGCCTGATGGTATATGAGTCGCAGGCATCCCATCAGAGTGCTCATTCTGCTTGGGTTGCTGTTTGGGGGTGAGTGTTTTGTTTTTTCCTTCAGTCAATTACAAGATTTTTTTGGTGGGTCAGAGTCTATGGGCTGATCCGTTTTCTAGTTGAGAGAGTTAAGTGCATTTCTTGAGGTAACTACTAGTAAAATCATTTAGCGTAAAGCAGTTTATCTTGTAGTAGATGCTTTTATTGTATGCAGCTCTTCTTCAGATAATTATTTCTTACAGCATGCCTATGGGTAGGAAGATGATGTTATTTTCTGTGTTGGTTTTGTGGTTCTAGATCCCTTCTGATTTTTGTAGAGTTATGGTCCTTACTGCAAATGTGACCTTATGCCTGCACCTGTGTATCAAGTATTATTCAAGTTAGAGACTTTGCAGTAATGCAATGGAGCAGGGTTTAGTGGAATGGTACGCTGAAGTGGTGGAGCAGGGTTTAGGGTAAGTGTATCATCTGAGCTCCCTCTGCAAGTATGTATCTGAAACCTGCAGCAGTAGGCAGGGAAGGTGTAGTCTCCTTCAGGATTAGGGACAGTTTGTTTTATTTCCGGAGCTTTAGCCTGCTGTCTTGCTGGCTGTAGAGTCTTCAGACCTTGCAGCCTTCTAGATTTTAAGTGCTTGGAATGCACTTACTAGAGGGATACTTAGCAGAGGTTGCCGGCTGACCCGTTTTTGGGACACGGTGATGCACGCTTCTGTTTCTGGGTTATGTTTTAATGTATAGATATGTCAAGTCATTTGCGTAACTCTTCAGAGTGTCTGCCTTGCTCCAGGCCCCCTCTCCACCTTTTGCCCTTCTCTGTGAGATGGGGAAGATGCTAAATTAATATTTAGCTACGTATATGGTAAAATATCCTAATTACGGGGGTGTAGATGAAAACCTAAAAATATCCTAACTATCAGAGATGTAGATGAGCGCCTTTTGGGAAGCAAATGTAAAAAGGAAGATGTCGCTCAAGGCCAACGGGTGAGGGAAGGACGAAAAACTCGTTAGCAGGAAAGACGGCAAAGATAAGCAAAAATGGCCTAAATACCATCCAACAGAAGGTTAAAGTCCAGAAAGGTAAAAAATTTAACCTCCTCTTCCTCATTGCCTTCAACCTGAAAGACTCCTGCCCACGACCACCAGGCTACATTGTGCAGGCGCAACTGGGAGGAGCTAAGGGAGGGGAGTATGGAAATGAGTACTTGGAAGAGGTCTGCCTTTTTGGTGAGAATAATGAGTATGTATTAGAGCTCATGTAATATGTAACGGTATTCACGTATAAAATTGTGAGAGATGACTGGGCAGGTGTGCACTTTTGGGGGGAACTATTCCCAGTGCGCCCAGTGCACCGCAATAAAGTATACGTGCTTTACAACCCTATGGTTCTGGAGTCATTCCTGCATCTCCCTCCAGGCCCCTCTCTCCGCTGTTTGGCCATCTCCCTCAGGGCCCCCCTTCATTTTCTCTGGCGTTCTCTGGGCCTCCTCTCCAACATTTTGCGTACTCTAGGCCTAGTTTCATTTTCTCTGGACTTCTCTGGGCCTCCAGTCTGCCTTTCGGTCTTCTATGGGCCTCCTTTCATTTTCTCTGGCTTTCTCTTGGCCTCCTCTCCACCTGTTGGCTTTTCTGGGCCTCCTTTCAATTTGTCTGGCCTTCTGTGGGTAGCTTTACCGCCTTTTGGACTGACTTGCTCCTCCTTTCCAGCTTTTGGCTATCTCTAGGCTTTCTCTCCAATTTTTTGGGCCTTCTCTGGGCCTCCTCTATGTCTTTAGGCATCTCTGAACCTCCTTTCTTTTTCTCTCTTCTTCTCTGAGCCTGCTTTCATGTTCTCTGGCCTTCCCTGGGCCTCCTCTCTCTCTTTTGGCCTTCCCAGGGCCCCCTTTCCTTTTCTTTGGCTTTCTCTGGCCTCCTCTCCGACTTTTCCCGTTCTCAGGGCCTCCTTTCTTTGTCTCTGGCCTTCTCTGGACCTCCTGTCTGCCTTTTGGACACCTCTGGGCCTCCTTAATTTCTGTCAGACCTTCTCTGGATCTCTTCTCCACCTCTTGTCCATCTCTGGGCCTCCTTTCAATTTCTCTGGCCTTCTCTGGGCCTCCTTTCTTTTTCTGTGGGGTTTTCTGGGTGTCCTCTCCAACTTTTGGCCTTCTCTGGGCCTCCTTTCTATTTCTCTGGCTTTCTCTGAGCCTCTTTAATTTCTCTCTGACCTTCTCTGGACCTCCTCTCCACCTCTTGTCCATCTCTGGGCCTCCTTTCACGTTCTCTGGAATTCTCTGTGCCTCTTCTCCACCTTTGGGCCTTCTCTGGGCCTCCTTTCATTTCCTTTGAGCCTTCTCTGGGCTTCCTCTCCGCCTTTTGGCTTTCTCTGGGCCTCCTCTCTATTTCTCTGGCCTTCCTTGGGCCTCCTCTCAATGTTTAGACTTTCTCTTGGCCTCTTTACCAACTTTCGGCCTTCTGTTGGCCTCACCTCATTTTCCCCGGGTCTCCTCTCTGCCTTTTGACCTTCTCTGGGCCTCCTCTCATTTTATCGGGCCTTCAGTGCACCTCCTCTCAGGCTTCTGGCATTCTCTGGGCCTCCTGTCTGCCTCTTGGCCTTTTCTGTGACTACTTATATTTTCTCTGGCCTTCTCTGGGTCTCCTCTCGGCGTTTTGACCATCTCTGGGCCAATTAAATATTCTCTGAGCCTCCGCTCGGCCTTACTTACTTTGGTTAGTGCCCTTTTCTGGGCCTCCTCTCCAAACTACTGACTTTTCCTTTTGTGCCCTTTTCTGGGGCTCCGCTCCGTCCCACCGACTTACTCTTCTGCGCCCTTTCCTGAGGCTCCTCTAAAACCAAGTGACTTTGTCTTCTGTGCCTCCTCTCCAACCCACTGACTTACTATTCTTCGCCCTTTTCTGGGCCTCCTCTGAGTCCCACCAACTTCCTTACCCTTCTGCACCCTCTGTTGGGGATCCTCTTTGTCACACCGACTTACAAGGTTGTACCCTCTCCTGGGGCTCCTCTTTGACCCACCATCTTCCTCTTCTGCGACCTCTACTGGGGCTCCCCACCGACACACGGTCTTACCCTTTTGCTCCCTCTTCTGAGCCTCCTCTCTGACACACAGCCTTACCCTTCTGTGCCTCCTCTCCGACCCACCGACTTACTTTCCCTTCTGCGCCCTCTGCTGGGCCTCCCCTTTGACCCACCGACTTACTCTTTTGCGCCCTTCTCTGGGGAGGCTCTCCAACCTACCGACTTTCTCTTCTGCACACTCTTCTGCGCTTCCTCTCCTTCCCACAGACATACTTACCCTTGTGTGCCCTGTTCTGGGCCTCTTCTCCGGCACACCGACTTACTTTCCCTTCTGTGCCCTTTCTGGGCCTTCTCTCCATCCCACCAACTTACTTACTCGTCTCTGCGCTTTCAAGGGGCTCCTCGCCGACCCACCGACTTACTTACCCTTCTGCGCCTTTTTCTGGGCCTCCTCTGCGATGCACCGACTTATTTACCCTTCTGCGCCCTTTTCTGGGGCTTCTTCTCCGTCCAACGGACTTCCTTACCCTTCTGCGCACTTTTCTGGGGCTCCTCACCGACGCAGTGAATTTCTTACCTTCTGCGCCCTCTTCTGGGCCGCTTCTATGTCCCACTGAGACTGACTTACCCTTCTGCGCCGTTCTCTGGGCCTGCTCTCCGACCCACCGCCTTACTCTTCTGCGCCCTCTTATGGGACTCCTCTCCAACACAACGACTTACTCTCTTGCGCCCTTTTATGGACCTTCCATCCGACCCACCGACTTACTTTCCCTTCTGCGCCCTCTGCTGGGCCTCCCCTTTGACCCACCGACTTACTCTTTGGCGCCCTTCTCTGGGGAGGCTCTCCAACCTACCGACTTTCTCTTCTGCACACTCTTCTGCGCTTCCTCTCCTTCCCACAGACATACTTACCCTTGTGTGCCCTGTTCTGGGCCTCTTCTCCGGCACACCGACTTACTTTCCCTTCTGTGCCCTTTCTGGGCCTTCTCTCCATCCCACCAACTTACTTACTCGTCTCTGCCCTTTCAAGGGGCTCCTCGCCGACCCACCGACTTACTTACCCTTCTGCGCCCTTTCCTGGGCTCCTCTCTGACCCACCAACTTACTCTCTTGCACCCTTCTCTGGGCCTCCTCTCTGAAGCGGCGACTTACTTACTTACCCTTCTGCGCCCTTTTCTGGGCTTCTTCTCTTTTCTGGGCCTCCCCTCTGACCCAACGACTTACTCTCTTGCACCCTCTGCTGGGCCTCCCTTTCACACAAACATACTCTCTTGCGCCCTCTGCTGGGGCTCCTCTCCGACACACCGACTTCCTCTCTTGCGCCTTCTGCTGGTGTTCTGCTGGTGTTCCTCTGCGACCCACTGACTTCTTCTGTTGCGCCCTCTTCTGGGCCACCTTGGCAGCCCACCGATTTACTTACCCTTTCTGCGCCCTTTTCAGGGCCTCCTTTCAGTACCACCGACTTATTTACCCTTCTGCGCCCTTCTCTGGGCTTCTTCTCCGTCCAACGGACTTACTTACCCTTCTGCGCCCTCTTCTGGGCCTCTTCTATGTCCCACTGACTGACTGACTTACACTTCTACGCTGTTCTCTGGGCCTGCTCTCCGACCCACCGCCTTACTCTTCTGCGCCCTCTTATGGGACTCCTCTCCAACACAACGACTTACTCTCTTGCGTCCTTTTCTGGGCCTTCCGTCCGCCCCACCGACTTACTATTCTGCGCCCTCCGCTGGGGCTCCTCTTCGACACACCGACTTACTCTCTTGTGCCTTCTGCAGGTGTTCCTCTGCGACCCACTGACTTCCTCTGTTGCGCCCTCTTCTGGGCCACCTTTGCAAACCACCGATTTACTTACCCTTCTGCGCCCTTCTCTGGGCTTCTTCTCCGACCAAAGGACTTACCCTTCTGCGCCCTTTTCTGGGCCTCCCCTCCGACCCACAAACTTACTATTCTGCGCCCTCTGCTGGGCCTCCCCTTTGACCCACCGACTTACTCTTTTGCGCCCTTCTCTGGGGAGGCTCTCCAACCTACCGACTTTCTCTTCTGCACACTCTTCTGCGCTTCCTCTCCTTCCCACAGACATACTTACCCTTGTGTGCCCTGTTCTGGGCCTCTTCTCTGGCACACCGACTTACTTTCCCTTCTGTGCCCTTTCTGGGCCTTCTCTCCATCCCACCAACTTACTTACTCGTCACTGCGCTTTCAAGGGGCTCCTCGCCGACCAACCAACTTACTTACCTTCTGCGCCTTTTTCTGGGCCTCCTCTGCGATGCACCGACTCATTTACCCTTCTGCGCCCTTTCCTGGGCTCCTCTCTGACCCACCAACTTACTCTCTTGCGCCCTTCTCTGGGCCTCCTCTCTGAAGCAGCGACTTACTTACCCTTCTGAGTTCTTCTCTGGGCTTCTTCTCCGTCCAACGGACTTACTTACCCTTCTGTGCCCTTTTCTGGGGCTCCTCTCCGACGCAGTGAATTTCTTACCTTCTGCGCCCTCTTCTGGGCCGCTTCGGTGTCCCACTGAGACTGACTTACCCTTCTGCGCCGTTCTCTGGGCCTGCTCTCCGACCCACCGCCTTACTCTTCTGCGCCCTCTTATGGGACTCCTCTCCAACACAACGACTTACTCTCTTGCGCCCTTTTATGGACCTTCCATCCGATCCACCGACTTACTTTCCCTTCTGCGCCCTCTGCTGGGCCTCCCCTTTGACCCACCGGCTTACTCTTTGGCGCCCTTCTCTGGGGAGGCTCTCCAACCTACCGACTTTCTCTTCTGCACACTCTTCTGCGCTTCCTCTCCTTCCCACAGACATACTTACCCTTGTGTGCCCTGTTCTGGGCCTCTTCTCCGGCACACCGACTTACTTTCCCTTCTGTGCCCTTTCTGGGCCTTCTCTCCATCCCACCAACTTACTTACTCGTCTCTGCCCTTTCCTGGGCTCCTCTCTGACCCACCAACTTACTCTCTTGCACCCTTCTCTGGGCCTCCTCTCTGAAGCAGCGACTTCCTTACCCTTCTGCGCCCTTTTCTGGGCTTCTTCTCTTTTCTGGGCCTCCCCTCTGACCCAACGACTTACTCTCTTGCACCCTCTGCTGGGCCTCCCTTTCACACAAACATACTCTCTTGCGCCCTCTGCTGGGCCTCCTCTCCAACACACCGACTTACTCTCTTGCGCCCTCTGCTGGGCCTCCTCTCCAACACACCGACTTACTCTCTTGCGCCCTCTGCTGGGGCTCCTCTCCGACACACCGACTTACTCTCTTGCGCCTTCTGCTGGTGTTCTGCTGGTGTTCCTCTGCGACCCACTGACTTCCTCTGTTGCGCCCTCTTCTGGGCCACCTTTGCAGCCCACCGATTTACTTACCCTTTCTGCGCCCTTCTCTGGGCCTCCACTCTGAAGCAGCGACTTACTTACCCTTCTGCGTCCTTCTCTGGGCTTCTTCTCCGTCCAACGGACTTACTTACCCTTCTGCGCACTTTTCTGGGCCTCCTCTCCGTAACCAGCGACTTACTTACCCTTCTGCGCCCTCTTCAGGGACGCTTCTATGTCCCACTGAGACTGACTTACCCTTCTGCGCCGTTCTCTGGGCCTGCTCTCCGACCCACCGCCTTACTCTTCTGCGCCCTCTTATGGGACTCCTCTCCAACACAACGACTTACTCTCTTGCGCCCTTTTCTGGACCTTCCATCAACCCACCGACTTACTTTCCCTTCTGCGCCCTCTGCTGGGCCTCCCCTTTGACCCACCGGCTTACTCTTTTGCGCCCTTCTCTGGGGAGGCTCTCCAACCTACCGACTTTCTCTTCTGCACACTCTTCTGCGCTTCCTCTCCTTCCCACAGACATACTTACCCTTGTGTGCCCTGTTCTGGGCCTCTTCTCCGGCACACCGACTTACTTTCCCTTCTGTGCCCTTTCTGGGCCTTCTCTCCATCCCACCAACTTACTTACTCGTCTCTGCCCTTTCAAGGGGCTCCTCGCCGACCCACCGACTTACTTACCCTTCTGCGCCCTTTCCTGGGCTCCTCTCTGACCCACCAACTTACTCTCTTGCACCCTTCTCTGGGCCTCCTCTCTGAAGCAGCGACTTATTTACTTACCCTTCTGCACCCTTTTCTGGGATTCTTCTCTTTTCTGGGCCTCCCCTCTGACCCAACGACTTACTCTCTTGCACCCTCTGCTGGGCCTCCCTTTCACACAAACATACTCTCTTGCGCCCTCTGCTGGGGCTCCTCTCCGACACACCGACTTCCTCTCTTGCGCCTTCTGCTGGTGTTCTGCTGGTGTTCCTCTGCGACCCACTGACTTCCTCTGTTGCGCCCTCTTCTGGGCCACCTTTGCAGCCCACCGATTTACTTACCCTTTCTGCGCCCTTTTCAGGGCCTCCTTTCAGTACCACCGACTTATTTACCCTTCTGCGCCCTTCTCTGGGCTTCTTCTCCGTCCAACGGACTTACTTACCCTTCTGCGCCCTCTTCTGGGCCTCTTCTATGTCCCACTGACTGACTGACTTACACTTCTACGCTGTTCTCTGGGCCTGCTCTCCGACCCACCGCCTTACTCTTCTGCGCCCTCTTATGGGACTCCTCTCCAACAAAACGACTTACTCTCTTGCGTCCTTTTCTGGGCCTTCCATCCGACCCACCGACTTACTATTCTGCGCCCTCTGCTGGGGCTCCTCTTCGACACACCGACTTACTCTCTTGTGCCTTCTGCAGGTGTTCCTCTGCGACCCACTGACTTCATCTGTTGCGCCCTCTTCTGGGCCACCTTTGCAAACCACCGATTTACTTACACTTCTGCGCCCTTCTCTGGGCTTCTTCTCCGACCAAAGGACTTACTCTCCTGCGCGCTTTTCAGGGCCTCCTCTCCGTAACCAGCGACTTACTTACCCTTCTGCGCCCTTTTCTGGGCCTCCCCTTTGACCCACCAACTTACTCTTCTGCGCCCTCTGCTGGGCCTCCCCTTTGACCCACCGACTTACTCTTTTGCGCCCTTCTCTGGGGAGGCTCTCCAACCTACCGACTTTCTCTTCTGCACACTCTTCTGCGCTTCCTCTCCTTCCCACAGACATACTTACCCTTGTGTGCCCTGTTCTGGGCCTCTTCTCCGGCACACCGACTTACTTTCCCTTCTGTGCCCTTTCTGGGCCTTCTCTCCATCCCACCAACTTACTTACTCGTCTCTGCCCTTTCAAGGGGCTCCTCGCCGACCCACCGACTTACTTACCCTTCTGCGCCTTTTTCTGGGCCTCCTCTGCGATGAACCGACTCATTTACCCTTCTGCGCCCTTTCCTGGGCTCCTCTCTGACCCACCAACTTACTCTCTTGCGCCCTTCTCTGGGCCTCCTCTCTGAAGCAGCGACTTCCTTACCCTTCTGAGTCCTTCTCTGGGCTTCTTCTCCGTCCAACGGACTTACTTACCCTTCTGCGCACTTTTCTGGGGCTCCTCTCCGACGCAGTGAATTTCTTACCTTCTGCGCCCTCTTCTGGGCCACTTCTGTATCCCACTGAGACTGACTTACCCTTCTGCGCCGTTCTCTGGGCCTGCTCTCCGACCCACCGCCTTACTCTTCTGCGCCCTCTTATGGGACTCCTCTCCAACACAACGACTTACTCTCTTGCGCCCTTTTATGGACCTTCCATCCGACCCACCGACTTACTTTCCCTTCTGCGCCCTCTGCTGGGCCTCCCCTTTGACCCACCGACTTACTCTTTGGCGCCCTTCTCTGGGGAGGCTCTCCAACCTACCGACTTTCTCTTCTGCACACTCTTCTGCGCTTCCTCTCCTTCCCACAGACATACTTACCCTTGTGTGCCCTGTTCTGGGCCTCTTCTCCGGCACACCGACTTACTTTCCCTTCTGTGCCCTTTCTGGGCCTTCTCTCCATCCCACCAACTTACTTACTCGTCTCTGCCCTTTCAAGGGGCTCCTCGCCGACCCACCGACTTACTTACCCTTCTGCGCCCTTTCCTGGGCTCCTCTCTGACCCACCAACTTACTCTCTTGCGCCCTTCTCTGGGCCTCCTCTCTGAAGCAGCGACTTATTTACTTACCCTTCTGCGCCCTTTTCTGGGCTTCTTCTCTTTTCTGGGCCTCCCCTCTGACCCAACGACTTACTCTCTTGCACCCTCTGCTGGGCCTCCCTTTCACACAAACATACTCTCTTGCGCCCTCTGCTGGGCCTCCTCTCCAACACACCGACTTACTCTCTTGCGCCCTCTGCTGGGGCTCCTCTCCGACACATCGACTTCCTCTCTTGCGCCTTCTGCTGGTGTTCTGCTGGTGTTCCTCTGCGACCCACTGACTTCCTCTGTTGCGCCCTCTTCTGGGCCACCTTTGCAGCCCACCGATTTACTTACCCTTTCTGCGCCCTTCTCTGGGCCTCCACTCTGAAGCAGCGACTTACTTACCCTTCTGCGCCCATTTCTAGGCCTCCTCTCCGTAACCAGCGACTTACTTACCCTTCTGCGCCCTCTTCTGGGCCTCTTCTATGTCCCACTGACTGACTGACTTACACTTCTACGCTGTTCTCTGGGCCTGCTCTCCGACCCACCGCCTTACTCTTCTGCGCCCTCTTATGGGACTCCTCTCCAACACAACGACTTACTCTCTTGCGTCCTTTTCTGGGCATGAAAGGAGGCCCAGAGAATGCGAAAAAATGGGAGAGGAGGCTTAGAGAAGGCCACAGAAAATATAGGGAGAACCCGAAGAGCCTCAAGGAGAGAGAGGAGGCCCAGAGAAGGCCAGAGACAATATAGGGAGAACCAGAAGAGGCTCAAGGACAGAGAGGAGGCCCAGAGAAGGCCACAGAATATTAAAGCAATCCCAGGGAAAGCCAACAGGCAGAGAGGAGGCCCACAGAAGGCCAAAAGGGGAAGAGGAAGCCCAGAGAAAATGGAAGGAGGCCAGCAAAAATACCAAATGACAGACAGTAGGACCAGAAAAGGCCAAGAAAATCAAAGGCGGCCACAAGAAGGCCAAAACACGGTGAGGAGGCCCAGAGAAGGCCAGAGAAAATGAATGGAAACCCAGAGGAGGCCAGAGAATATAAAAGGATGCCCAGAGAAGGTTAAAAAGGTGGAGAGGAGACCCAGAGAAGACCAGAGAAATCGAAAGGAGGCCCAGAGAAGAACAGAGAAAATGAAAGGAGGCCCAGAAGAAGCAAGGAGAGAATGTAGGGAGACCCAGAAGAGGCTAAAAGACAGAGAGGAGGCCTAGAGAATGCAACAAGTCTCAGAGGAGGCTATAGAAAATGAGAGGAGGCCCAGAGAAGGCCAGAGGATTATAAAGGATGTTACAAAGGATGCCCATAGAAGGTTAAAAAGTTGGAGACGAGACCCAGAGAAGGCCAGAGAAATCGAAAGGAGGCCCAGAGAAGGCCAAAAGGCAGAGAGGAGGCCCAGAGAAGACCAGAGAAAATGAGAGGAAACACAGAGAAGACAAGAGAGTATAAAAGAACGCCCAGAGTGGGTAAAAAAGTTGGAGAGGAGGCCCAGAGAAGACAAGAGAGATTGAAAATAGGCCCAGAGAAGGCCAGAGAAAATGAAAGGAAACACAGAGAAGGCCAGAGAAAATGAAAGGAGGCCCAGAGAAGGCCAGAGAATATGAAAGGAGGCCCACAGAAGGCCAGCGAAAATATAGGGCGAACCAGAAGAGGCTCAAGGACAGAGAGGAGTCCCAGAGAAGGCCACAGAATATTAAAGCTATCCCAGAGAAAGCCAACAGGCAGAGAGGAGGCCCAGAGAAGGCCAAAAGGGGAAGAGGAAGCCTAGAGAAAATGAAAGGAGGCTTGCAAAAATACCAAATGACAGACAGGAGGTCCAGAAAAGGCCAAGAAAATCAACGGCAGCCAAGGGAAGGCCAATACGCGGAGAGGAGGCCCAGAGAAGGCCAGAGGAAATGAAAGGAGGCCCAGAGAAGGCCAGAGAAAATGAAAGGAGGCCCAGAGAAGGCCAGAGACAATATAGGGAGAACCAGAAGAGCCTCAAGGACAGAGAGGAGGCCCAGAGAAGGCCAGACAATTATAAGGAATGTTATAAAGGTTTCCCGACAGTAGGTTTAAAAGGCGGAGACGAGACCCAGAGAAGGCCAGAGAAATCGAAAGGAGGCCCAGAGAAGGCCAAAAGGCAGAGAGGAGGCCCAGAGAAGATCAGAGAATATTAAAGAACGCACAGAGTGTGTAAAAAAGTTTGAGAGGAGGCCCAGAGAAGACAAGAGAGATTGAAAATAGGCCCAGAGAAGGCCAGAGAAAATGAAAGGAGGCCCAGAGAAGGCCAGAGAATATGAAAGGAGGCCCAGAGACAATATAGGGAGAACCAGAAGAGGTTCAAGGACAGAGAGGAGTACCAGAGAAGGCCACAGAATATTAAAGCAATCCCAGGGAAAGCCAACAGGCAGAGAGGAGGCCCAGAGAAGGCCAAAAGGGGAAGAGGAAGCCCAGAGAAAATGAAACGAGGCCAGCAAAAATACCAAATGACAGACAGGAGGTCCAGAAAAGGCCAAGAAAATCAAAGGCGGCCACGGGAAGGCCAAAACACGGTGAGGAGGCCCAGAGAAGGCCAGAGAAAATGAATGGAAACCCAGAGGAGGCCAGAGAATATAAAACGATGCCCAGAGAAGGTAAAAAAGGTGGAGAGGAGACCCAGAGAAGGCCAGAGAAAATGAAAGGAGGCCCAGAGAATGCGAAAAATGGGAGAGGAGGCCCAGAGAAGGCCAGAGAAAATGAAAGGAGGCCCAGAGAAGGCCAGAGAAAATATAGGGAGAACCCGAACAGCCTCAAGGACAGAGAGGAGGCCCAGAGAAGGCCACAGAATATTAAAGCAATCCCAGAGAAAGCCAAAAGGCAGAGTGGAGGCCCAGAGAAGGCAGGGAAATGGAAAGGAGGACCAAAGATGGACAAGAGGTTGAGAGGAGATCCAGAGAAGATCAGAGAAAATTAAGGACGCCCAGAGATGTCCAAAGGGCAGACAGGAGGCCCAGAGAAGGCCAGAGAAAATGAAAGGAGGCCCAGAAGAAGTACAGAGAGAATATAGGGAGACCCAGAAGAGGCCAAAAGACAGAGAGGAGGCCTAGAGAATGCAACAAGTCTCAGAGGAGACCATAGAAAATGAAAGGAAACCCAGAGAAGGCCAGAGAAAATGAAAGGAGGCCCAGAGAAAGCCAGAGAATATGAAAGGAGGCCCAGAGAAGGCCAGAGACAATATAGGGAGAACCAGAAGAGGCTCAAGGACAGAGAGGAGGCCCAGAGAAGGCCACAGAATATTAAAGCAATCCCAGAGAAAGCCAACAGGCAGAGAGGAGGCCCAGAGAAGGCCAAAAGGGGAAGAGGAAGCCCAGAGAAAATGAAAGGAGACCAGCAAAAATACCAAATGACAGACAGGAGGTCCAGAAAAGGCCAAGAAAATCAAAGGCGGCCAAGGAAAGGCCAAAACACGGTGAGGAGACCCAGAGAAGTACAGAGGAAATGAATGGAAACCCAGAGGAGGCCAGAGAATATAAAAGGATGCCCAGAGAAGGTTAAAAAGGTGGAGAGGAGACACAGAGAAGGCCAGAAAAAACGAAAGGAGACCCAGAGAATGCGAAAAATGGGAGAGGAGGTCCAGAGAAGGCCAGAGAAAATGAAAGGAGGCCCAGAGAATGCGAAAAAATGGGAGAGGAGGCCTAGAGAAGGCCAGAGAAAATATAGGGAGAACCAGAAGAGCCTCAAGGACAGAGAGGAGGCCCATAGAAAGCCACAGAATATTAAAGCAATCCCAGAGAAAGCCAACAGGCAGAGAGGAGGCCCAGAGAAGGCCAAAAGGGGAAGAGGAAGCCCAGAGAAAATGAAAGGAGGCCAGCAAAAATACCAAATGACAGACAGGAGGTCCAGAAAAGGCCAAGAAAATCAAAGGCGGCCACAAGAAGGCCAAAACACGGTGAGGAGGCCCAGAGAAGGCCAAAGAAAATGAAAGGAAACCCAGAGGAGGCCAGAGAATATAAAAGGATGCCCAGAGAAGGTTAAAAAGGTGGAGAGGAGACCCAGAGAAGGCCAGAGAAAATGAAAGGAGGCCCAGAGAATGCGAAAAATGGGAGAGGAGGCCCAGAGAAGGCCAGAGAAAATGAAAGGAGGCCCAGAGAAGGCCAGAGAAAATATAGGGAGAACCCGAAGAGCCTCAAGGACAGAGAGGAGGCCCTGAGAAGGCCACAGAATATTAAAGCAATCCCAGAGAAAGCCAAAAGGCAGAGTGGAGGCCCAGAGAAGGCAGGGAAATGGAAAGGAGGACCAAAGATGGACAAGAGGTTGAGAGGAGATCCAGAGAAGGTCAGAGAAAATTAAGGACGCCAGAGATGTCCAAAGGGCAGACAGGAGGCCCAGAGAAGGCCCGGGAAAATGAAAGGAGGCCCAGAAGAAGCAAGGAGAGAATATAGGGAGACCCAAAAGAGGCTAAAAGACAGAGAGGAGGCCTAGAGAATGCAGCAAGTCTCAGAGGAGGCCATAGAAAAAGAGAGGAGGCCCAGAGAAGGCCAGAGAATTATAAAGGATGTTACAAAGGATGCCCAGAGAAGGTTAAAAAGGTGGAGACGAGACCCAGAGAAGGCCAGAGAAATGGAAAGGAGGCCCAGAGAAGGCCAAAAGGCAGAGAGGAGGCCCAGAGAAGACCAAAGAAACAGAGGAAGCCCAGAGAAGACCAGAGAATATTAAAGAACGCCCATAGTGTGTAAAAAAGTTGGAGAGGAGGCCCAGAGAAGACAAGAGAGATTGAAAATAGGCCCAGAGAAGGCCAGAGAAAATGAAAGGAGGCCCTGAGAAGGGCAGCTAATATGAAAGGAGGCCCAGAGACAATATAGGGAGAACCAGAAGAGGCTCAAGGACAGAGAGGAGGCCCAGAGAAGGCCACAGAATATTAAAGCAATCCCAGAGAAAGCCAACAGGCAGAGAGGAGGCCCACAGAAGGCCAAAAGGGGAAGAGGAAGCCCAGAGAAAATGAAAGGAGGCCAGCAAAAATACCAAATGACAGACAGGAGGTCCAGAAAAGGCCAAGAAAATCAAAGGCGGCCACAAGAAGGCCAAAACACGGTGAGGAGGCCCAGAGAAGGCCAGAGAAAATGAATGGAACCACAGAGGAGGCCAGAGAATATAAAAGGATGCCCAGAGAAGGTTAAAAAGGTGGAGAGGAGACCCAGAGAAGGCCAGAGAAAATGAAAGGATGCCCAGAGAATGCGAGAAATGGGAGAGGAGGCCCAGAGAAGGCCAGAGAAAATGAAAGGAGGCCCAGAGAATGCGAAAAAATGGGAGAGGAGGCCCAGAGAAGGCCAGAGAAAATATAGGGAGAACCAGAAGGGCCTCAAGGACAGAGTGGAGGCCCAGAGAAGGCAGGGAAATGGAAAGGAGGACCAAAGATGGACAAGAGGTTGTGAGGAGATCCAGAGAAGGTCAGAGAAAATTAAGGACGCCCAGAGATGTCCAAAGGGCAGACAGGAGGCCCAGAGAAGACCAGAGAAAATGAAAGGAGGCCCAGAAGAGGCAAGGAGAGAATATAGGGAGACCCAGAAGAGGCTAAAAGACAGAGAGGAGGCCTAGAGAATGCAACAAGTCTCAGAGGAGGCCATAGAAAAAGAGAGGAGGCCCAGAGAAGGCCAGAGAATTATAAAGGATGTTACAAAGGATGCCCAGAGAAGGTTAAAAACGTGGAGACGAGACCCAGAGAAGGCCAGAGAAATCGAAAGGAGGCCCAGAGAAGACCAGAGAGTATAAAAGAACGCCCAGAGTGGGTAAAAATTTGGAGAGGAGGCCCAGAGAAGACCAGAGAGATTGAAAATAGGCTCAGAGAAGGCCAGAGAAAATGAAAGGAAACCCAGAGAAGGCCAGAGAAAATGAAAGGAAGCCCAGAGAAGGCCAGAGAATATGAAAGGAGGCCCAGAGAAGGCCAGAGACAATATAGGGAGAACCAGAAGAGGCTCAAGGACAGAGACGAGGCCCAGAGAAGGCCACAGAATATTAAAGCAATCCCAGAGAAGCCAACAGACAGAAAGGAGGCCCAGAGAAGGCCAAAAGGGGAAGCGGAATCCCAGAGAAAATGAAACGAGGCCAGCAAAAATACCAAATGACAGACAGGAGGTCCAGAAAAGGCCAAAATAAGAAATCAAAGGCGGCCAAGGGAAGGCCAATACGCGGAGAGGAGGCCCAGAGAAGGCCAGAGGAAATGAAAGGAGACCCAGAGGAGGCCAGAGGATTTTAGAGGATGCCCAGAGAAGATAAAAAAGGTGGAGAGGAGACCCAGAGAAGGCCAGAGAAAATGAAAGGAGGCCCTGAGGAGGCTAAAGACAATATAGGGAGACCCGGAAGAGGCTAAAAGACAGAGTGGAGGCCTAAAGAATGCAACAAGTCTCAGAGAAGGCCATAGAAAAAGAGAGGAGGCCCAGAGATGGACAAGAGGTGGAGAGGAGATCCAGAGAAGGTCAGGGAGAAATTAAGGACACACAGAGATGTGCACAGGGCAGACAGGAGGCCCACGGAAGGCCAGAGAAAATGAAAGAAGGCCCAGAGAAGGCCAGAGACAATATAGGGAGAACCAGAAGAGCCTCAAGGACAGAGAGGAGGCCCAGAGAAGGCCAGAGAATTATAAAGAATGTTATAAAGGATGCCCAGAGAAGGTTTAAAAGGTGGAGACGAGACCCAGAGAAGGCCAGAGAAATGGAAAGGAGGCCCAGAGAAGGCCAAAAGGCAGAGAGGAGGCCCAGAGGAGACAAGAGAGATTGAAAATAGGCCCAGAGAAGGCCAAAGAATATGAAAGGAGGCCAGAGACAATATAGGGAGAACCAGAAGAGGCTCAAGGACAGAGAGGAGGCCCAGAGAAGGCCACAGAATATTAAAGCAATCCCAGAGAAAGCCAACAGGCAGAGAGGAGGCCCAGCGAAGGCCAGAGAAAATGAAAGGAGGCCAGCAAAAATACCAAATGACAGACAGGAGGTCCAGAAAAGGCCAAGAAAATCAAAAACGGCTTAGGAAAGGCCAAAACATGGTGAGGAGGCCCAGAGAAGGCCAGAGGAAATGAAAGGAAACCCAGAGGAGGCCAGAGAATATAAAGGGATGCCCAGAGAAGGTTAAAAAGGTGGAGAGGAGACACAGAGAAGGCCAGAGAAAATGAAAGGAGACCCAGAGAATGCGAAAAATGGGAGAGGAGGTCCAGAGAAGGCCAGAGAAAATGAAAGAGGCCCAGAGAATGCGAGAAAATGGGAGAGGAGGCCTAGAGAAGGCCAGAGAAAATATAGGGAGAACCAGAAGAGGCTCAAGGACAGAGAGGAGTCCCAGAGAAGGTCACAGAATATTAAAGCAATCCCAGGGAAAGCCAACAGGCAGAGAGGAGGCCCACAGAAGGCCAAAAGGGGAAGAGGAAGCCCAGAGAAAATGAAAGGAGGCCAGCAAAAATACCAAATGACAGACAGGAGGTCCAGAAAAGGCCAAGAAAATCAAAGGCGGCCACAAGAAGGCCAAAACACGGTGAGGAGGCCCAGAGAAGGCCAGCGAAAATGAAATGAAACCCAGAGGAGGCCAGAGAATATAAAAGGATGCCCAGAGAAGGTTAAAAAGGTGGAGAGGAGACCCAGAGAAGGCCAGAGAAAATGAAAGGATGCCCAGAGAATGCGAAAAATGGGAGAGGAGGCCCAGAGAAGGCCAGAGAAAATGAAAGGAGGCCCAGAGAAGGCCAGAGAAAATATAAGGGAGAACCAGAAGAGCCTCAAGGACAGAGAGGAGGCCCAGAGAAGGCCACAGAATATTAAAGCTATCCCAGAGAAAGCCAAAAGGCAGAGTGGAGGCCCAGAGAAGGCAGGGAAATGGAAAGGAGGATCAAACATGGACAAGAGGTTGTGAGGAGATCCAGAGAAGGTCAGAGAAAATTAAGGACGCCCAGAGATGTCCAAAGGGCAGACAGGAGGCCCAGAGAAGACCAGAGAAAATGAAAGGAGGCCCAGAGAAGAACAGAGAAAATGAAAGGAGGCCCAGAAGAAGCAAGGAGAGAATGTAGGGAGACCCAGAAGAGGCTAAAAGACACAGAGGAGGCCTAGAGAATGCAACAAGTCTCAGAGAAGGCCATAGAAAAAGAGAGGAGGCCCAGAGATGGACAAGAGGTGGAGAGGAGATCCAGAGAAGGTCAGGGAGAAATTAAGGACACCCAGAGATGTCCATAGGGCAGACAGGAGGCCCACGGAAGGCCAGAGAAAATGAAAGAAGGCCCAGAGAAGGCCAGAGAATTTTAAAGAATGTTATAAAGGTTTCCCGAGAGTAGGTTTAAAAGGTGGAGACGAGACCCAGAGAAGGCCAGGGAAATCGAAAGGAGGCCCAGAGAAGGCCAAAAGGCAGAGAGGAGGCCCAGAGAAGACCAGAGCATATTAAAGAACGCCCAGAGTGTGTAAAAAAGTTGGAGAGGAGGCCCAGAGAAGACCAGAGATTGAAAGTAGGCCCAGAGAAGGCCAGAGAAAATGAAAGGAGGCCCAGAGAAGGGCAGAGAATATGAAAGGAGGCCCAGAGACAATATAGGGAGAACCAGAAGAGGCTCAAGGACAGAGAGGAGGCCCAGAGAATGCCACAGAATATTAAAGCAATCCCAGAGAAAGCCAAAAGGCAGAGTGGAGGCCCAGAGAAGGCAGGGAAATGGAAAGGAGGACCAAAGATGGACAAGAGGTTGAGAGGAGATCCAGAGAAGATCAGAGAAAATTAAGGACGCCCAGAGATGTCCAAAGGGCAGACAGGAGGCCCAGAGAAGGCCAGAGAAAATGAAAGGAGGCCAGGAGAAGAACAGAGAAAATGAAAGGAGGCCCAGAAGACTCCAGGAGAGAATATAGGGAGACCCAGAAGAGACTAAAAGACAGAGAGGAGGCCTAGAGAATGCAACAAGTCTCAGAGGAGGCCATAGAAAATGAAAGGAAACCCAGAGAAGGCCAGAGAAAATGAAAGGAAGCCTAGAGAAGGCCAGAGAATATGAAAGGAGGCCCAGAGAAGGCCAGAGACAATATAGGGAGAACCAGAAGAGGCTCAAGGACAGAGACGAGGCCCAGAAAAGGCCACAGAATATTGAAGCAATCCCAGAGAAAGCCAACAGGCAGAGAGGAGGCCCAGAGAAGGCCAAAAGGCAGAGAGGAGGCCCAGAGAAGACCAGAGAAATCGAAAGGAGGCCCAGAGAAGGCCAAAAGGCAGAGAGGAGGCCCAGAGAAGACCAAAGAAACAGAGGAAGCCCAGAGAAGACCAGAGAATATTAAAGAACGCCCAGAGTGGGTAAAAAAGTTGGAGAGGAGGCCCAGAGAAGACAAGAGAGATTGAAAATAGGCCCAGAGAAGGCCAGAGAAAATGAAAGGAGGCCCTGAGAAGGCCAGAGAATATGAAAGGAGGCCCAGAGTCAATATAGGGAGAACCAGAAGAGGCTCAAGAACAGAGAGGAGTCCCAGAGAAGGCCACAGAATATTAAAGCAATCCCAGAGAAAGCCAACAGGCAGAGAGGAGGCCCAGAGAAGGCCAAAAGGGGAAGAGGAAGCCCAGAGAAAATGAAAGGAGGCCAGCAAAAATACCAAATGACAGACAGGAGGTCCAGAAAAGGCCAAGAAAATCAAAGGCGGCCACAAGAAGGCCAAAACACGGTGAGGAGGCCCAGAGAAGGCCAAAGAAAACGAAAGGAAACCCAGAGGAGGCCAGAGAATATAAAAGGATGCCCAGAGAAGGTTAAAAAGGTGGAGAGGAGACCCAGAGAAGGCCAGAGAAAATGAAAGGAGGCCCAGAGAATGCGAAAAATGGGAGAGGAGGCCCAGAGAAGGCCAGAGAAAATGAAAGGAGGCCCAGAGAAGGCCAGAGAAAATATAGGGAGAACCCGAAGAGCCTCAAGGACAGAGAGGAGGCCCTGAGAAGGCCACAGAATATTAAAGCAATCCCAGAGAAAGCCAAAAGGCAGAGTGGAGGCCCAGAGAAGGCAGGGAAATGGAAAGGAGGACCAAAGATGGACAAGAGGTTGAGAGGAGATCCAGAGAAGGTCAGAGAAAATTAAGGACGCCAGAGATGTCCAAAGGGCAGACAGGAGGCCCAGAGAAGGCCAGGGAAAATGAAAGGAGGCCCAGAAGAAGCAAGGAGAGAATATAGGGAGACCCAAAAGAGGCTAAAAGACAGAGAGGAGGCCTAGAGAATGCAGCAAGTCTCAGAGGAGGCCATAGAAAAAGAGAGGAGGCCCAGAGAAGGCCAGAGAATTATAAAGGATGTTACAAAGGATGCCCAGAGAAGGTTAAAAAGGTGGAGACGAGACCCAGAGAAGGCCAGAGAAATGGAAAGGAGGCCCAGAGAAGGCCAAAAGGCAGAGAGGAGGCCCAGAGAAGACCAAAGAAACAGAGGAAGCCCAGAGAAGACCAGAGAATATTAAAGAACGCCCATAGTGTGTAAAAAAGTTGGAGAGGAGGCCCAGAGAAGACAAGAGAGATTGAAAATAGGCCCAGAGAAGGCCAGAGAAAATGAAAGGAGGCCCTGAGAAGGGCAGCTAATATGAAAGGAGGCCCAGAGACAATATAGGGAGAACCAGAAGAGGCTCAAGGACAGAGAGGAGGCCCAGAGAAGGCCACAGAATATTAAAGCAATCCCAGAGAAAGCCAACAGGCAGAGAGGAGGCCCACAGAAGGCCAAAAGGGGAAGAGGAAGCCCAGAGAAAATGAAAGGAGGCCAGCAAAAATACCAAATGACAGACAGGAGGTCCAGAAAAGGCCAAGAAAATCAAAGGCGGCCACAAGAAGGCCAAAACACGGTGAGGAGGCCCAGAGAAGGCCAGAGAAAATGAATGGAACCACAGAGGAGGCCAGAGAATATAAAAGGATGCCCAGAGAAGGTTAAAAAGGTGGAGAGGAGACCCAGAGAAGGCCAGAGAAAATGAAAGGATGCCCAGAGAATGCGAGAAATGGGAGAGGAGGCCCAGAGAAGGCCAGAGAAAATGAAAGGAGGCCCAGAGAATGCGAAAAAATGGGAGAGGAGGCCCAGAGAAGGCCAGAGAAAATATAGGGAGAACCAGAAGGGCCTCAAGGACAGAGTGGAGGCCCAGAGAAGGCAGGGAAATGGAAAGGAGGACCAAAGATGGACAAGAGGTTGTGAGGAGATCCAGAGAAGGTCAGAGAAAATTAAGGACGCCCAGAGATGTCCAAAGGGCAGACAGGAGGCCCAGAGAAGACCAGAGAAAATGAAAGGAGGCCCAGAAGAGGCAAGGAGAGAATATAGGGAGACCCAGAAGAGGCTAAAAGACAGAGAGGAGGCCTAGAGAATGCAACAAGTCTCAGAGGAGGCCATAGAAAAAGAGAGGAGGCCCAGAGAAGGCCAGAGAATTATAAAGGATGTTACAAAGGATGCCCAGAGAAGGTTAAAAACGTGGAGACGAGACCCAGAGAAGGCCAGAGAAATCGAAAGGAGGCCCAGAGAAGACCAGAGAGTATAAAAGAACGCCCAGAGTGGGTAAAAATTTGGAGAGGAGGCCCAGAGAAGACCAGAGAGATTGAAAATAGGCTCAGAGAAGGCCAGAGAAAATGAAAGGAAACCCAGAGAAGGCCAGAGAAAATGAAAGGAAGCCCAGAGAAGGCCAGAGAATATGAAAGGAGGCCCAGAGAAGGCCAGAGACAATATAGGGAGAACCAGAAGAGGCTCAAGGACAGAGACGAGGCCCAGAGAAGGCCACAGAATATTAAAGCAATCCCAGAGAAGCCAACAGACAGAAAGGAGGCCCAGAGAAGGCCAAAAGGGGAAGCGGAATCCCAGAGAAAATGAAACGAGGCCAGCAAAAATACCAAATGACAGACAGGAGGTCCAGAAAAGGCCAAAATAAGAAATCAAAGGCGGCCAAGGGAAGGCCAATACGCGGAGAGGAGGCCCAGAGAAGGCCAGAGGAAATGAAAGGAGACCCAGAGGAGGCCAGAGGATTTTAGAGGATGCCCAGAGAAGATAAAAAAGGTGGAGAGGAGACCCAGAGAAGGCCAGAGAAAATGAAAGGAGGCCCTGAGGAGGCTAAAGACAATATAGGGAGACCCGGAAGAGGCTAAAAGACAGAGTGGAGGCCTAAAGAATGCAACAAGTCTCAGAGAAGGCCATAGAAAAAGAGAGGAGGCCCAGAGATGGACAAGAGGTGGAGAGGAGATCCAGAGAAGGTCAGGGAGAAATTAAGGACACACAGAGATGTGCACAGGGCAGACAGGAGGCCCACGGAAGACAAGAGAAAATGAAAGAAGGCCCAGAGAAGGCCAGAGACAATATAGGGAGAACCAGAAGAGCCTCAAGGACAGAGAGGAGGCCCAGAGAAGGCCAGAGAATTATAAAGAATGTTATAAAGGATGCCCAGAGAAGGTTTAAAAGGTGGAGACGAGACCCAGAGAAGGCCAGAGAAATGGAAAGGAGGCCCAGAGAAGGCCAAAAGGCAGAGAGGAGGCCCAGAGGAGACAAGAGAGATTGAAAATAGGCCCAGAGAAGGCCAAAGAATATGAAAGGAGGCCAGAGACAATATAGGGAGAACCAGAAGAGGCTCAAGGACAGAGAGGAGGCCCAGAGAAGGCCACAGAATATTAAAGCAATCCCAGAGAAAGCCAACAGGCAGAGAGGAGGCCCAGCGAAGGCCAGAGAAAATGAAAGGAGGCCAGCAAAAATACCAAATGACAGACAGGAGGTCCAGAAAAGGCCAAGAAAATCAAAAACGGCTTAGGAAAGGCCAAAACATGGTGAGGAGGCCCAGAGAAGGCCAGAGGAAATGAAAGGAAACCCAGAGGAGGCCAGAGAATATAAAGGGATGCCCAGAGAAGGTTAAAAAGGTGGAGAGGAGACACAGAGAAGGCCAGAGAAAATGAAAGGAGACCCAGAGAATGCGAAAAATGGGAGAGGAGGTCCAGAGAAGGCCAGAGAAAATGAAAGAGGCCCAGAGAATGCGAGAAAATGGGAGAGGAGGCCTAGAGAAGGCCAGAGAAAATATAGGGAGAACCAGAAGAGGCTCAAGGACAGAGAGGAGTCCCAGAGAAGGTCACAGAATATTAAAGCAATCCCAGGGAAAGCCAACAGGCAGAGAGGAGGCCCACAGAAGGCCAAAAGGGGAAGAGGAAGCCCAGAGAAAATGAAAGGAGGCCAGCAAAAATACCAAATGACAGACAGGAGGTCCAGAAAAGGCCAAGAAAATCAAAGGCGGCCACAAGAAGGCCAAAACACGGTGAGGAGGCCCAGAGAAGGCCAGCGAAAATGAAATGAAACCCAGAGGAGGCCAGAGAATATAAAAGGATGCCCAGAGAAGGTTAAAAAGGTGGAGAGGAGACCCAGAGAAGGCCAGAGAAAATGAAAGGATGCCCAGAGAATGCGAAAAATGGGAGAGGAGGCCCAGAGAAGGCCAGAGAAAATGAAAGGAGGCCCAGAGAAGGCCAGAGAAAATATAAGGGAGAACCAGAAGAGCCTCAAGGACAGAGAGGAGGCCCAGAGAAGGCCACAGAATATTAAAGCTATCCCAGAGAAAGCCAAAAGGCAGAGTGGAGGCCCAGAGAAGGCAGGGAAATGGAAAGGAGGATCAAACATGGACAAGAGGTTGTGAGGAGATCCAGAGAAGGTCAGAGAAAATTAAGGACGCCCAGAGATGTCCAAAGGGCAGACAGGAGGCCCAGAGAAGACCAGAGAAAATGAAAGGAGGCCCAGAGAAGAACAGAGAAAATGAAAGGAGGCCCAGAAGAAGCAAGGAGAGAATGTAGGGAGACCCAGAAGAGGCTAAAAGACACAGAGGAGGCCTAGAGAATGCAACAAGTCTCAGAGAAGGCCATAGAAAAAGAGAGGAGGCCCAGAGATGGACAAGAGGTGGAGAGGAGATCCAGAGAAGGTCAGGGAGAAATTAAGGACACCCAGAGATGTCCATAGGGCAGACAGGAGGCCCACGGAAGGCCAGAGAAAATGAAAGAAGGCCCAGAGAAGGCCAGAGAATTTTAAAGAATGTTATAAAGGTTTCCCGAGAGTAGGTTTAAAAGGTGGAGACGAGACCCAGAGAAGGCCAGGGAAATCGAAAGGAGGCCCAGAGAAGGCCAAAAGGCAGAGAGGAGGCCCAGAGAAGACCAGAGCATATTAAAGAACGCCCAGAGTGTGTAAAAAAGTTGGAGAGGAGGCCCAGAGAAGACCAGAGATTGAAAGTAGGCCCAGAGAAGGCCAGAGAAAATGAAAGGAGGCCCAGAGAAGGGCAGAGAATATGAAAGGAGGCCCAGAGACAATATAGGGAGAACCAGAAGAGGCTCAAGGACAGAGAGGAGGCCCAGAGAATGCCACAGAATATTAAAGCAATCCCAGAGAAAGCCAAAAGGCAGAGTGGAGGCCCAGAGAAGGCAGGGAAATGGAAAGGAGGACCAAAGATGGACAAGAGGTTGAGAGGAGATCCAGAGAAGATCAGAGAAAATTAAGGACGCCCAGAGATGTCCAAAGGGCAGACAGGAGGCCCAGAGAAGGCCAGAGAAAATGAAAGGAGGCCAGGAGAAGAACAGAGAAAATGAAAGGAGGCCCAGAAGACTCCAGGAGAGAATATAGGGAGACCCAGAAGAGGCTAAAAGACAGAGAGGAGGCCTAGAGAATGCAACAAGTCTCAGAGGAGGCCATAGAAAATGAAAGGAAACCCAGAGAAGGCCAGAGAAAATGAAAGGAAGCCTAGAGAAGGCCAGAGAATATGAAAGGAGGCCCAGAGAAGGCCAAAGACAATATAGGGAGAACCAGAAGAGGCTCAAGGACAGAGACGAGGCCCAGAAAAGGCCACAGAATATTGAAGCAATCCCAGAGAAAGCCAACAGGCAGAGAGGAGGCCCAGAGAAGGCCAAAAGGCAGAGAGGAGGCCCAGAGAAGACCAGAGAAATCGAAAGGAGGCCCAGAGAAGGCCAAAAGGCAGAGAGGAGGCCCAGAGAAGACCAAAGAAACAGAGGAAGCCCAGAGAAGACCAGAGAATATTAAAGAACGCCCAGAGTGGGTAAAAAAGTTGGAGAGGAGGCCCAGAGAAGACAAGAGAGATTGAAAATAGGCCCAGAGAAGGCCAGAGAAAATGAAAGGAGGCCCTGAGAAGGCCAGAGAATATGAAAGGAGGCCCAGAGTCAATATAGGGAGAACCAGAAGAGGCTCAAGAACAGAGAGGAGTCCCAGAGAAGGCCACAGAATATTAAAGCAATCCCAGAGAAAGCCAACAGGCAGAGAGGAGGCCCAGAGAAGGCCAAAAGGGGAAGAGGAAGCCCAGAGAAAATGAAAGGAGGCCAGCAAAAATACCAAATGACAGACAGGAGGTCCAGAAAAGGCAAGAAAATCAAAGGCGGCCAAGGGAAGGCCAAAAAAGGTGAGGAGGCCCAGAGAAGTACAGAGGAAATGATAGGAAACCCAGAGGAGGCCAGAGGAATATAAAGGTATGCCCAGAGAAGGTTAAAAACGTGGAGAGGAGACCCAGCGAAGGCCAGAGAAAATGAAAGGCTGCCCGAGGATAGCGAAAAATGGAAGGAGGCCCCAGAGAAGGCCA